>NC_057795.1:219154916-219380886 GCF_018294505.1 Triticum aestivum
ATGGAATGTGCTCTCTCTCGAGAAATCAATCGTGTAAAGGTTTCCATCCAACTCTCCAACAAAGGCCACTTCAAGAGTATCTCTCTTAAAGAGTTTCACATCCATTAGTCCAAAAAGTGTATCATAACCAACAGAAGCCAATTGGCGAACAGAAAGCAAATGGTATTTAAGGGATTGGACAAGCATGACATTTGCAAGAGACATGTCATTTGTGATAGCCACCTTGCCCAACCCGAGTACCTGTCCTTTTGAACCTCCACCAAACATAATGCTCATGAATGGTTGAATAGCTTCCATGAAATCGTAGAGCAATTTTCTATCTCCAGTCATATGATTGGTACATCCACTATCAATCACCCATTTTACTCCACCAGAGAAGGCAACCTACACACAATTACGACTTGGTTAGAGGCACCCATTTTACAATGGGACCTCTCAAGTTAGTCTTAAGGGTCTTAGGGACCCAAATAGCATAGAATCAGAAAGCATTTCGAGGACCAACAAATTTTGCATAAACTTCTCCATCCTTAGTCTTACGAAGTACATAGGATGGAGGCATGAACTTTTGGGCTTGTTGAGAGTGGGCATGCCCCTTGTGGCCTTCCCACTAACAACCTTAACTTTCTCCTTGTGCCCTTCTCGTACAAATGTTTCCTTTAGAGGGGTTGTGCACTTTTGAGAGGACGTCTTCTTCTTGCTTGTGCTTGGGTAAAACCCGAGTCCCTCTTTGGCAAACACCTCATTGTGTTGGCTCAATACCTCATTAAGGTTCTTTTGCCCTTGAGCACATGTCATGAGACCTTTCTCGATTTGAGCCTTGAGAAAATGATTTTCCTCAAGAATAGATGCTAGATCACTACTAGAGTTAGTAGTACAAGCATCAACATTGATAATAGGAGAAGAGTAAGCCTTGGCTAGAGTTTCAAGATAAGTAAGTTTGAGCGTCTCAAAACTCTTTGTAAGAAGGGTGAGCTCTTCTTCCTTAGTCTCGAGGGACACGGATAGAAGCTCACAATCCTTAGAGAGAGAAGCATGAGACTTCACAAGCTTACTTTTATCATTCATCAACTCCTCGCAAGAGTAAATAGCCTTTTTCAAGGAGGCAAGATCTTTAGTATGAACATCAATGTTTGCACCAATTTTTAAGCATAGTTCATCATTTCGTGCTTCCTCATATTGGACTTTCCGCTCAAGGATTTCACATTTTTCCTTTTCCTCGGTGATGAGGGTTTCGAGTTCCTTAATGGTGATGGTGTGCTTACTCACCATCTTCATAAGCATACGAAACATAGTGAGCTTCTTTCCATTGAGGGAGCACATGAACTTATTAAGTTTAGCAAGCATAGGATCATCTAGATCATCATCCTAATAACTATCCTCCACATCAAGATACTCATCACTAGGAGTAGACGGAGTGAAAAGAGGAGGGTTTGATTGTGGGATTACCTTGACCTTGTCAGGAGAGCTTTGCTCCTCTCCATCTTCTACCACGACCTTTGCCATTAGACACTTGTGAGCGTTGCCCTTGTAGTCTTTCATGTAGTTGTAGGTGACCACATCAACACTCTTGTTCACTAACCTCAAAGTGTTTTGAGAGTCTTGAGCAACCCCGGCAACACCACTAACTTCATCTAGATCAGATTCTTCTTGAGCAACCATTGCTTTCCCATCTCTCTTCTTCAGCTTGGAGTTCAAAGGATTTGGCAACTTCTTCTTGGGAAAAATCTTGGGAAACCTTGGTCATCCTCTCTCTTCTCATAGGGGCACTCATTGGAGAAGTGAGGTTTCGTCACAGTTGTAGCATTTTCTTACTTTCTTCTTTTGAAATCTTCCCTAGAATTTTCCCGTGCTAAACTTCTTGACAAAGAGAGCCATGTCTTCATATGAAGGGCCATCCTCGAATTCAATCTCATCACCATCTTCATCATCATCATCTTCTTCTTCTTCTTCACTTTGCTCATCTTCACATACATGTTTGGCCTTCAATGCAAGATTGATCTTTGATGTTGGAGTACCATGCATGGCAAGGTGTTTTGTGGCATTTGCCTTTGACTCTTCAAATAGTTGGAAGGTGGATATGATGTCATCTATAGTCATTTCCTTGAAGGCATGGTGTTGTCTTATGTCCCATACCATTTGATGGTGATATGGGGCAAGAGCATGAAGCAACTTATCCACAAGGAATCTCTTAGTCATGTTGAATCCATCTTGTGTCTTGGCACACTCACACGACTCAATGACAGCGGTGAGAGTCATGAGACGCTCAAGGAGTTGATTGGGAGTTTCACTTTCTCCGTACAAAAGTTTTGCAATTGCCCCTTGGCAATTTCATATTGAGCACTCTGAAGGGTGGAGGTACTGGTCTTGGATCTTATAATGCTTTCCCATAGTTTCTTGGCACTTGTGATGTGTATGAATGGTCTCCTTTGCTTTTCAACCATACCTCTCCTTATACACATGATTGCAGTGTCATTGAGATTCTTGTCATAGATTTCTCTTAGTGTAGGATTCTTTGGATCAACCACATGGTACCCATACTCCAAGATCTCCAGCATCTCATCGTTTCCATATCAAAGATGATCCTGCATAGCAACTCTCCACAAGGCAAAACCAGAAGTAGCATCAAGTAAAGGAGGTTTGCCTTGAGGATTATATTTCGGTTTCTCAACTTGGGGTCTTGCGTAAAGCCAAGGAACACCGGAGTGATCATTGGTAGGAGGTTGTTGACCAACTGACGAAGTAGTCACAGTTGGCCTCGAAGCCACACCACCCGAAAGTGGTGCAGGCAACGTGGACAACATGGCTAATCTCATTTGGACCAAGGCCTCAAGAGAAGCATCATGCTCCTCTTTTTGCTTAGCAAGGGCCCGTTCCAGATACTCAGAAGTAAAGGACTTGACTTCAGAAGAAGCCTCGCTTTTATCCTTCGGATCTGCAACAAGGGGAGTCCCATCGGGGTTCATCTCGCTCTAGGGCGGTTAAGCCACAAGAATAGAGCACAAGGCTCTAATACCAATTGAAAGGATCGAGATGGACCTAGAGGGGGGTGAATAGGTACAATTACAAATTTTAATTATTTCTAAGCAATTTTAGGCAATAATGCAGAATATGAGAGTGAGCCTAACAATTGCAAGAGTAGTACAAAGTGCTAAGCAAGTAACAGGAGTATGAAAGGAAGCAAGCACAATATGATATAAGTAAGTGCTAAGAGACAAGTAACCACAAGTAGAGAGTTAGGGTTAGGAATAACCGCAACTCCGGGAGACGAGGATGTATGCCGATGTTCACTTCCTTGGAGGGAAGCTACGTCACCGTTAGAGAGGTGGATGTTACCACGAAGGCACACCAATGCCACGAAGGATCACCCTATTCTCCCTTTGAGACAACACCATGAAGGCGTTTCTCAACCACTAGTGGTAGACCTTGGGGTGGTCTCCAAACCCTCACAAACTTTTCCGGGGGTAATCACAAAGGTCGTTCCTCTCCGAAAGACTCCTACCGCCTAGGAGTCTCCAACCTCCAAGAGTAACAAGAACGATGGGGAAAAGCTCAAGACTTGCTCAAATCACGAATTCCTTTGGTGCAGCGAAGGAGAAGGAGTGGATCTATCACTTGATTGGACAACTTCTCTCAAATGCTCTCAAATCCCTTGGGGATCTAAGATTTGGTGTGGAGGAGTGAGAGAGAGAGAGAGAGTGAAATGTGTTCTAGGGTTTGTTCAAAGTGAGTGGTCAGCCCTCTCCCGTGGGGAAGAAGGGCTATATATAGTGTGAGCACAAATGTGGCTGTTATAGCATAAGTGAATGGGCAGGCCGGACATCCGAGCTGGCGAGGCACTAGAAGAACAGAGGAGAAGCCTGGATAAAAATAGAGGGGGCGGACATCCGGGGCAAAGCCCGGACATCCGGCAACACAGGAAGGCCCGGACATCCGGGGCGTGGCCCGGACTTCCGGCAGCAACGCTCAAACCTACTGGAGTCGGAATGACAGGGAGCCGGACATCCGGGGAAAATACCAGACATCCGGCGTGGCTGGGAGTCCCGGACATCCGGGGTGCAGCCTAGATATCCGGGGTGCAACCCGGATATCCGGGGTGCAGCCCGGACATCCAACGTGAACATGCAGACTTACTGGTGTCTAAACAGCAGTGAGCCGGACATTCAGATGGCAGCTCGGCATCCGGTATGGAAGCAAAAAGACATGTGCACCAAAGTATTTTTGTGTGACCCTAATTTTTATTGAAGCTAGGAATTATTGTAACTTGAGCAAGTCTTTCACTAACCCTACCGGTCCCCTCTTAATAGTGCGGGATCCTATACTCAAGAAAACAAATATGAAATCAATTTTTATGCTTCATCCTTGAGTAAAATCACTTTGTATGCTCTTAATCCACAAACTTCGATGAACCGGGGACTAACACCTGAGATTTACTTAACAACCATTGTTAGTCCCCTACATGTATATTGTCATCAACATCAAAACATGATGTAAGGGCATGATTGCTCTTTCAGCAAGCCCTGCTCCCGTCTTCATCGACCTCACCGGCGATGGCGACAGCGGCGTCGATGCCAAGGGCAAGGGCAAGGCTGACGACATCTAGGGCAGCGTGCGGGGCGGCAGAAGGTGGGCGCACACTTTTTTTAATGTTTTAATTAATGTTTACTTATGTTTAAGTGGACTTTGGTCGGTGTTTGACCTGCCATTATGTCTAATTATGTTTATTTTAAGTTTATTTCGTGTGACCATTTTTTTGCATATTGGCACATTTTGGTCCACCCCCCCCCCCCCCCCGCGTTGGGCGGCCAAGCCAACCCATTTCATAATGCGGATGCGCATGTCCGCCTAGCAGACCCAAACGGACGAAAAGCAGACAAAAGCGATGTCTGTTTAGGTCGGCCCATTGGAGTTGCTCTAATGGATAAAAAAAAGATTCACCCGCAAAAAAGAAATGATAAAAAATTTGACACATACAACTTTCTTTGGCTAACTACTTCCTCCTTCAAAATTTTAAGATGCTTTGAATATTTTAATATGGACTGCGTACTGAAATGAGTGAACAAACACAGAGTTTTGCTAAAGCACTTCTAGATGTGCTCACATCTAGAGATGCCATAAGTATTGCACATCTAAGTCATATGTCATTGATCTTACACGAAGATTCATGTGAGTATTTTCTTTTTTCTTTCTTTTTATTTTATTGTTGATTGTGTCACTTAGATGCATAATAATTAGAGCACATCTAGATGTGCCATAGACAAACCCACAAACATACTAAACATGTCTATGTAGATTAAAAAAAAGAACTCAAAACATCTTATGTTTGTGATCGGATGGAATGGGCGGTCAAAATATTATGCAATATATTTCGGTGAGAACAGAATATGAATATTTAAAGTAATAATGGGAGAACTAAAATTGAAAATAAACATGTCACAACTCTAGCTAATGATAATGTATTAGCCTAGCAGCCAAGCATTGCATGTCATCATGTTTAATTCCAATAAAACTTGAAACTGGGACAATTCAAAGCTATGATGTTAAAGGGCAAGAAGGCCCAAACTTTGCTCAATGTACCCAAAATGCCCGTCTCAAAACTCTAAGGTTTAGGCATGAACTCGTATATATATATGTGGGTCCACCCTAAATTTTTGGATTTAAAAGGAATTACTTTTGGTCTTTGAATTTAATCCACATTGTATTTTAATTTAGTTTGTATTTCTAAAAAGCAATAATATAAACGCAAAATTTCTGAAAATTATTATGTGATCTTGGAATGGTCCATAGTATGTCACATGAATATTCCCAGAATACTTGGTATTGTTTGGAATCTCCAAAAGATTTAGAAACAACACCCACTTATTACCCTAAAAAACATCCACTTATTTAAAACGAAGAACAAAAAGAAACTTCAATGCAACACTGTGCAGTCCAGCCGTCCCAGCCCAGCGCACAAGGGACATGACCATCTTCAATCTCATGTGAGGCATCCACCAAGCATGTGTGCCCGCTGTTTCGTGCCACCTCCTATTTCCCCAGCACCGCAGAGGCATGGGACAAGATTGCTACATCGCCCGCACCTTTCCCCCTATCTCCGATCCCTCATCCTCTCTCCATCGTGGTATTCCAACGCTCTACCCGAGTTACCGTCATTGTTAGTCGTTTACGTGTCCACTAGCCAGCCCTGGCCTTGAGACCTTATCCATCGGGATCACCGTGACGTCTTCACTATCTTCATTGATCTTATCGGCCGGAGCTGCCCTGAGTCGTCCTCTCGACATTATCTTCCCCACTGGCTACCAAGGATCGCCATCGGATGCACCCTCGAGCTCGCTGACCTACCCATCTCTTCATGAGCCCCTCTTTCTTTTCCAGCTATTTCCCAGCTCCATAGCATGTCGTAGCTAGGGATGCCACCATGGCCAGAGCTAACAATCGCCTTAGCTAGAGCTCGCGCATGCCAATTTCAAGCACGTGCTCGAGCTCTTGGAGCTCCGAGGACCCCTGTCCCCTCCTCCTAGCCCTCCAACCTTCACTGGCTTGCCGTCATTAAGCCTTCGATGTGGTGCAATTAGACAAGCATTCATCACACTCCTGTGTCACTAACAACCGGCACCACTTGGTTAATTACGTGAGTGATATTTCTGTTAAGGGATTGGTATCACAGAACGAGGGACAAAGCTAAGATTTGACCAGGGGGTGATGATGATATAGACCTAGGGTAGGGTCATAGGCCTGACCTATACGCCCTACCCAAGGTCACTACCCTAGAAGCGAAGAAGCTCAAGAGACAACGAGGAGTGCCCAATGAAGGCGTCGAGTGCAATCCACTCGACCAATCAGTCACTCGGGTACCCCTCCTTCCTGATATCACAAGACCAATCAATCACTCGACTATACAAGAAACTACTCGACCTACTGAAGACCAGGAGTCACTCAGAACTGCAACGGTCAGACGTTCACTCCGTAGTCTTTAAGATCATTAAAAGCACTTTATAGTTGGCGTTATCAGTAACACCCCATCTTTATGTACATTGAACTCTTGGTAATGGGGGATGGTGGGGGTCCTGGCACACTCTATATAAGCCACCCCCCTCCTCTGGCACAAGGGTTCGCACCCCCTATAACACACACTCTCATAATCCAGTCGACCGCCTCAGGGCACCAAGACGTAGGGCTTTTACCTCCTCCTAGAGGGGCCTGAACTCGTAAATACTTGCGTACAATATCACCGTAGCTAGGACCTTGCCTCCTCATTCGTACCCCCTATACTTACTATCAGACTTAGAACCACGACAGTTGGCGCCCACCATGGGGAAAGCATCTTAGCAACTTTCGGCGAGGTTGCATTTTCTTCAATCTTCATCAACATGGTTTCCGGCGGTGGTTTGGTCGTGGGCCGCGAGTTTCGACTCGGCGTGCTCACTTTCATCGCCGACGACTCCGCCTGGCTCAAGGAGGCCCCCCCTTGACGTTGAGGTTCTCCTAGCTCGTGGCTCGTCGCACTTCCGCATGAGTTCCTGCGGCGTCCTCCTTCGGCAGCCGTCTTCCCCGTACCAGTCGGTCATCGTGTCGTCATCTCACTCTGCTGGACGCCGCCGCAAGTGGTCTGGGCGTTCGCGGCTCCAGCGGTGGGTGAGACACGCGGTGGCTCGTCAGGCGTTCGCCCCTCAAGTCGCGGCGATCGAGCCCGACGTGTTTCCCTGCGGATCGGTCGACCTGTCGACTAATTTCATGTCCTCATGGTCCACTTCCATCGCGGTCTGCCTGGTTTTCGTCGCAATGGTGACGGCGGTAGAAGCGATGGCCCGTCACTCGACCATGAAGAATATCAGCCCCAACCTCTCAGCTCGCAACAGAGGGAGGAGCTGCATCGCTGCAACGTGGAGGCTCTCCAGACCCCCATCATAGGGGAAACTGCTGAGGCCCGAGCCTTGGAGGCAGTGCGCCTAGCCACTCTGGCTGAGCGCACTCGTCTGGAGAATCTCCAACATTCTCTCGACGAGCGTGCTCATCGACTGATCCCCGAGTCCAGTCGATGTCCACAGCAATTGTTTCCACCAGAAACTCAGGTATTCCGCACACTGATTCGGAATCGTGCAGCCGCTGCGTGTATTGCTGAGTCCATTCAGCCGTCCCGTTCGGAGGCTGGAAGAGGCTTGGAACAGATTAGAACGCTGCTCCAAGCAGCAGGAGACCATAACTCCACTGTGTCCCAGTCGCGGAACATAATCCACAGCAGATTAGTAAGAGCAGATACCGTTCAGTCGGCACACAGTCCTAGGTTGCCTTTGCAGCATGGAGGTCATGATCACCGCCAGGATCGACACCTGGGAAGAGCTCATGGAGAATATGATCATGAGTACGCCCACGACAACCCCCGTCGAGCGCCTTGTCCCCTTCCGAGGGATGGGTCATACGCGCCCCGATGATATGATGACAGGCATTCGTATAGGAATGACCGCAGAGTTCCAGTCGACCCCAGAGAGCCCGGCTTTGACGCAAGGTTCATCCTTGTGCAGGGTTTGGTCGACCGGAACAGAGCATACAGAGAAGGGCTGGATTGAGACAGACCCAGTGGAAGCAGAGTCCATGTTTCCGGACCAGAGTGTTTCGGAAGAGCCATCAGAGCCGCTGAGATTCCTCATAACTTCAGACTGGTGACTGGCGTCAGTAAGTTCACAGGAGAGTCGAAGCCCGATACTTGGCTTGAAGACTACCGAGTGGATGTGCACATCGGTGGCGGCAGTGATGAGGTGGCCATGAAGCACCTTCCTCTGATGCTTGAAGGTTCTGCCAGAACTTGGCTAAATCAGTTGGCCCCTGGGAGCATTTTGAGTTGGGATGAGTTAGCCCGAGTGTTCACCAGAACATTTGAGGGCACCTGCAAGAGACTTGCTGGTCTACCAGAGTTGTAGCATCGCGTGCAGAAACCGAATGAATCCTTGAGAGACTATATCCAGAGATGGATCACTCTGCACCACACAGTGGAGAATGTGTCAGATCACCAAGCAGTCTGTGCCTTCAAGGAAGGCATTCACTATAGAGAGCTCAATCTGAAGTCCGGTCGGACTGGAGATATGTCTTTGACTCGGATGATGGAGATTGCCACCAAGTATGCTAACGGCGAAGAGGAGGACCGACTCCAGAGCGGTAAGGACAAAACAGTCGCCCAGGACACCGGAGGAGGAAATTCTGGTCGGAAGCAGAAGCGAAAGGCTGAGGCAGCAGGTCCTGCCGAGGCAGCAGTGTTGAATAAAGGAAAATTCAAAGGGAAGCCCAAAGGGCCTTGGATCCCTAAGAAGGTGAAGGACCAGGAAGGAATTGATGTGATGGATTTGCCGTGTCATATTTACACCAAGAAGGATGAGGAGGGGAACCCGATTCTCCCCAAGCATACCACTCGTCAATGTCGACTCCTAATCCAGAACTTCCGAGAGAGTAAACCCAGTGATAAGGACAAATAATCTGAGAAGGAGCAATAAGATAATGATGACAACGACGGTTACCCGAATGTCAATGCCACTTTGGTGACTTTTGCCGATATCGAGAGCCAAAGTCGACTCAAGGTCATCAACAGAGAGGTGAACATGGTTTCTCCGGCAACACCAAAGTATTTGAAGTGGTCAAAAACCCCCATTACATGCGACTAGTCCGACCACCCGACGCGCCTAGCCACCCCTGGGTGGCAAGCGCTAGTAGCCGACCCAGTCGTGGGAGGCACCCGACTGACCAAGGTTCTGATGGATGGTGGCAGTGGCCTAAATATTCTGTATGCTGAGGCCCTCAAAGGAATGGGCATTCCGATGTCCAAACTCAGCAAGTGCAATATGCGGTTCCATGGAATCATCCCAGGAAAGAAAGCCGAATCACTCGGCCAGATCACTCTTGACGTGGTTTTCGGCGATGAGAAGAATTTCCTCAAGGAGAAGTTAACGTTTGAGGTTGTGGATTTCCAGAGTGCCTATCATGCCATTCTGGGCAGACTTGCTTATGCTAGCTTTATGGCTCGACCGTGTTATGTATATCTCAAGATGAAGATGCCTGGCCCCAGAGGCGTGATAACGGTTTCCGGTAACCGTCAAAGAGAAGAAGACTCTCTTTAGGATGGTGCAAAGATAGCAGATGAGAAGATGGTAGCAGTAGAGTTTCAAGAGTACCAGAAAACTGTAGATCCGAGTGATTTGCTGCTGCTAAGAGGCCTGCCTCGGAGTCTGCATTTTAGTCGGCCGGCGAGATCAAACCAGTCCATGTTCCCCTGACCGACCCCAATGCTGCTCCGACCCATATCTCAACAACACTCAACAGCAAATAGGAAGAAGGGCTCATCCAGTTCCTCGATGAGAACTGGGACATCTTTGCATGGAAGCCATCTGACATGCCAGGTGTACCCAGAGAGCTGGTTGAGCACCGTTTGTGAGTCGACCCAAAAGTAAAACCCATCAAGGAGCATCTCCGTCGGTCCGCCACGGAGAAGAGAAAAGCCGTTGACGAGGAGGTGGCTCAGCTCCTGGCTGCTAAGTTCATCCGCGAGATATACCACTCCGAGTGGCTTGCCAATGTTGTTATGGTTCCCAAGAAAGACAAATCACTCCAAATGTGTATTGACTTCAAGCACATCAATCGTGCCTGCCTAAAAGATCATTTTCCTCAGCCCCACATCGACCAGATAGTCGACTCAACTGTGGGATGTGAGCGACTGTCCTTCCTGGACGCTTATTTCGGGTACCATCAGATCTGACTGTATGGACCTGATGAGATAAAGACGGCTTTCATCACCCCGTTTGGGTGTTTTTGCTATGTTACTATGCCCTTTGGCCTAAAAATGCTGGTGCCACATTCATGCACATGATCCAGAAGTGCCTGCTCACTCAAATCAGCCAGAATGTGGAAGCATACATGGATGACATAGTGGTTAAGTCACACAAAGGTTCCGACCTGCTGGCTGACCTTGCTGAAACCTTTGCCAACCTTAGGAGGTATGATATCAAGCTCAATCCATCAAAATGCACATTCGGAGTCCCAGGCGGAAAGTTACTCGGTTTTCTCGTTTTCGAATGAGGGATCGACGCAAATCCAGAGAAGATTGGCACAATCCTCCAAATGAAACGCCCAGTGCGTGTGCATGATGTTCAGAAGCTTACTGGTTGTTTGGCTGCATTGAGCCGATTCATCTCACGCCTCGGTGAAAGGGCACTGCCTCTTTACCGACTGATGAAGAAGTGAGACAAGTTCGAGTGGAATGACGAAGCTGAAGCAGCGTTTGAAGAGCTCAAAGCCCTGCTTTCCACCCAGCCAGTGCTTGCTACTCCGGTTAGCAAGGAGCCTCTACTACTTTACATCGCAACCACGGGAGAAGTTGTCAGCACAGTGCTCACAGTCGAGCGGGAAGAAGAAGGCAAGGCCTTCAAAGTTCAGCGTCCCGTGTATTACATTTCAGAAGTTTTAACCCCATCCAAGTAGAGGTATCCTCACTATCAGAAGCTTGTTTATGGGATTTACCTGACCACGGAGAAGGTTGCACACTATTTCTCTGATCACTCAATTTCAGTCATCAGCAACACTCCATTGTCAGAGATTCTGAATAACAGAGATGCAACTGGTTGAGTGGCAAAGTGGGCGATTGAACTTCTTCCTTTAGATACTAAGTTTGAGGCAAAGAAGGCCATAAAGTCTCCAACAATTACATATTTCCTCACAGAGTGGATAGAACAACAACAACTGACTGAAATTCAGTCAGAACATTCAACCATGTTCTTTGATGGATCCAAGATGTTAAATGGCTCTGGTGCAGGAGTGGTCTTAGTGTCTTAGCTATGTCCTCCAGATTTAACAACCCAACACATACAAATAGTGACTCTCTAGCAGACTTCAACAACAAAGATTGATAAAAAGTACTACAAGGTCAGCTGAGCGGACCATGTCACATGCACCGTAGGGACATGTTCCAATCTTCCTTCCAAGTTATGCCAAATCCTCAATGTCCAATGCACCATGGTCGGACACTTCACTCCTGAACTGTTTCTGCAGACTTCTGTTTCCTAACATTGGGCACCGACAAGAGGCCTTTGTTTGGCGCCCCTTCTTGTTATCACCCTCGACATGAATATTTGCACTCGTAAAAACTTATTAGCAGTTAATAATAAAGTTATAAATTGGCAGCATACTAATGGTATTTTAACAACCCAGCACATACAAATATGACAAGTGATAACCATACGCTTTTCTGTGCAATCACACTGAATGCAAGTAAGGGTAAAAATAACTCAATGCATATCTAGTTCTACTACCAACACTAAAAAATACACTTCCGTGATGATACATGTTTGTCACAGTAGGTCGCGTTTTTTGTCATGCATGTACATCCATGAAGATTTTATGACAGAATCAAGATAGTCATACCTGTGCTATCATAGAAGTGTTCCATGACATTACCAAAATTATCATCACGGAAGTGTCCACTTCCATGATGATAAATCACGCGTCACAGAAGTGCTTTCATCAAGGGTGACCGACACATGGCATCCATCGTAACGGAACACCGTTAAGCTATCGGGTCGGGTTTTGGATCCGATAACCCGTTAACAGCCCCGACCAATGGGGGTTTTCCACGTGTAAAATCATCATTGGCTGGAGGAGACACGTGTCAGGTCCGCGTTGTCACAGGTGTCACTCATCCAATGGGCGAGACGCGCCGATGATATGTTGACATGTGGACTAGCCCATCAAGTTTAAATGGGCCGGCCCAACTAAAGGCCCACAAGATTTTGCGGACCATAATGGGCCGACCCAGCTAAAGGCCCACGAGATTTTGCGGACCATAATGGGCTGGCCCAGCTAAAGGCCCACAAGATTTTTGTGTGCCATAATGGGCCGGCCCAGGTAAAGGCCCACAAGATTCTTGCGGATCATAATGGGCCGGCCCAGCTAAACACCCACGAGATTTCACCGACATTAATGGGCCGGCCCAGCTGTAGGCCCACAAGATTTTGAGGACCCTAGTAGGCTGGCCCATTAACTGGCTGCCATGTTTTGGGCCAAATGTCGGCCCATATTTGATCTGGTCCATTAATGGCCTGCCACGTTCCGGGCCTAATAATGGCCCATATGAGATCTGGCCCATTAAAAGCCTACCACGTTCTGGGCCAAATTACGGCCCAGATCAGGTCCGGCCCTTTAAGAGGATTTGGGCTAAATGATGGGCCATATCAGATTCGGCCCGTCAACTGGACACTATGCTTTTGGGCCCACTTGCTAAAGGCCCATTTAGTAATTCGACGTAATATTAGTTTCAGCCTATTAAGGGCCCATTTAACATTTCGACCCTATATTAATATCGGCCTGTTAAAAGCCCGTCATATAGTTGGGCCTAACTACGGCCCGGTTTGCATCCGGCCTGCTCGCAGCCGATATCTAATTGGGCCAAACTAGGACCGAGACAATTTTGGCCTGTTAAAAGCCTGTGATTTGATTCGCACAATCATGGGCCGGAGTCCATTTCGGGCTGCTGCCGGCCCGTGAGCTGTTCGGCACGTTTCAGGCCCAACCTACTTCTCAGCCTCCTAAATGCCCATTGAGTTTTCTTGCAAAAAGACGGCCGGGGGTTACTCGGCTTATTAAAGGCCCGAATCTACTAGTGGGCCAGTTTACTTTTGGCCTTTTAACGAACCAAGATGACGGGGCCCATGATGTGGATCATACATCGTGATTGCATGATGGCCCGATTATGTACCGTAATTTTACGGTTTGGCCGGTTTAGTGTGAAGACAGGATATATATACAGTAAAATGACTGCAGCATCGTGAATAAGAAAAAACCTAGACTATACAATAAATAAATTACGGCATATTACATCCACTGGGCATCAAAGTTCACCACTATGATAATAAAGCACAAGCAGACAGCAGATTACATACACTGGGCATCAAAGATCGCCACCAGTGCAAATAAACACGCCGACAAAATAATATACAAAACCGACAACACTTCAATAGAGTTCAAGAAAGGTTAGCCCGGCTGGGGAGCTGCAGCGCAAGCAGCTGAGCAAGATGATGAGACTGCGCTTGTTCAACACTTATATCTTCCTCACTCTTAAAGATAAACAAGCAAAGAAATGACCGGTTTTGCACATAAAAGTATCAGTGCTGACAATTCATCACATTTCTTACTGACGAATAAAGTGACACAGTTTAAAATTGCATTAACACAATACGGTATTGTTCAGGTCAAGACATGGCAGTAAATGACATTGTCAAGGAGTTGGCAGCTTCACGACACCACTGGATTACAGATCAAAAACTCATAAGTATCAATGGTTAGTGTGCTGTCAATTTATCCCATTTCAGATTGGCAAATAATGAGACGGTTTAAATAATAGTAGAATGATATGACATTGTTCATAGTTAAGACATTGCAGAATATGACATTGTGCTGTAGTGGGTAGGTTCACCACACCACTGGATTACGGATGAAGAATAGAAGCATACATGTAGTGCAAAAGAAGATCACTTGCTCTGTATAGTTTAATTTACATGGTGTGAAGAAGGAACTTGGTTGTACAACTGAAAACTTAAATTGAGAAGGACAAACTTTTGTTTATGAACTACATAATAAACTTTAAACATGCAATTTGATGCAAACACCAAAAATAAACAACTGTTGCAGTCATGCCTAACCAAATATACACAACAAAGTTTGAAGGCTTGAGAAGGACAAACTTACATTACTGGTGAAGACAGGCTCTATAAAGCCCTTGTCCATGCTGATGGTGGGGCAATTCAAGAAGTTTACCACAGAATCTTCTTCATAAGCATTGCCTTTATTCTACATTTTGTTAAGAGTAAATATAGATGTGATAATATACGAAAAAATGGAGAATATTTAAGATAAGATGAAGAGTGATGCTACATAACCAAGTAGCTATAAATGTATGTGCATCGATACAGGTAAAAGGCACAACCAAGAGCAATGCACCGCTAAACTTCTTCAGTACCAACCTTATGGTAAGAGTAAATATAGATCTGATGTGTAGAAAATGGAGGGCAAAGGAAAATAAGCTGCAGAGTGATGGTAAGAACAACTACCTGTCAATATAAGTACACTGATAAAGGACATCATGTACTTGCAAGAACAATGCAGAGCTAAAAAAATTCATTGGCATTGGATATATTCTACACTAATGTAACCATTCCTACAGATCAGATAATTTGGACCGAATAATTGATAAGCAAGCTATCATGCATACTGCTGTCACATAATGAACCAGGTATGTATGCAAGTACAATGATATAGGACAAAACATACTAACAAGAGCAAGGCAGCGGGCAGCATATTTGCGATATCATGTCGTTCTTTTCAAACCGGAATTCTTCTTCGAGCAGATTTCCTGCAAAAAAGATCCGTAAGGCACATGCGGAAAAGTAGAAGTTCAAATTGTCATGTGATTTCATAGACAGTACCTCATGCTGGGAACGAGACCAGTGCATAACAAGGTTTTTCCATTCAATGTCTTCTAAATTTAGCACATGAGACTTCACCGGAAATTCGTTTATAGACTTGCCATCGAAGTGTGATTTCCTCAGGTAACACCGATACTGCTGCAATGCTTCCTTGAAAAGCACAAGCAAGCTTTGCTCGTCATGACTATCCAGATTGACCCTTGCCTAGTTACAACAATGCAATGTAAATCATTGATGTGTTCAATCAGCAGAAAACAGGAAAATAATAACCATGAATAATAACACTTACACGTAAGTTGGACAGGAAGATGTGAAAATGGTGTTTGTCTTCACTATAATCTTCCCATGATGGGAATATATGCACGTAGTCCCTAACAAAATTGAAAGCACTATCTTTTAAACTAGGAATAAAGGGAATGGGGTCCCAATCTGCAGGAATTGGCCGTCTCTGCAGTTGGGATAGGTGTTCGGCCGGTGGACTTCATGTACTTTTTGCTGGAGTCAGATTTTTCTGTGGTACAGCTGGTACTATGGCAAATGAAATTGGTGTACCTTTTGCTGGAGTGCAGGTCCTGTGTGGTGGGGCTAGTGGTGTGGCCAGTGAAGTATGGGTACAGTCTGCTGGAGTCGGTCCTATGTTTTGTGTCACTGGTTGTACAACCAATATAAGTGGGGCGCTGTCTGATTTCTCCGGCACCACCAGGTTTTTCAAGGACATTGCTGGTGCTCCTTCAGGTTCGGCAATCACCCTCTTCCTTTTTGATGTCTGATGCACAAGAACAACATTTGAGTGGAAAACATGGTATGATGACAGATGGAATATGTATTGATAATGGATGGGCATGGCATCTCGAGTTATATGATGAGTAAACTAAGCAGATGGCGGTGCAACAAAGTAGAAGAAATGCAAGACAACATATGCAAGATACGCGCAATCAATAAAACCTTGTGTCACGCCCAATATGCGATACTATCCTAAAGAGACTCGAAGGTCCCACCAAGGATAGAACCGCATATTGATACGCTTTTGCAAGGTGGATATCATTACATCAACATTACATAATAGATGGGGATACATACAAGAGGCATACAATGCCACACAAATACAACATCATCATACACAAGAGCACCATCCGACTATGGATGAAACACAAACAGAAACTCAAACGACATCCACCCTGCTAGCCTAGGCTGCTGACCTGGAACCTATCCCCTGATCGAAGAAGAAGCAGAAGAAGAACTCCAAAACAAGCAAACATCACTCCCGCGTCATGATCATCGCATAACCTGTACCTGCAACTGTTGTTGTAGTAATCTATGAGCCATGAGGACTCAGCAATCCCATTACCATGGGTATCAAGACTAGCAAAGCTTAAAGGGTAAGGAAGGGGTAAAGTGGTGAGGTTGCAGTAGCGACTAAGCATGATATGGTGGCTAACATACGCAAATGAGAGCGAGAAGAGAAGCAACAGAACGGTCGTGAAGCTAGCAATGATCAAGAGGTGATCCTGAACTCCTACTTATGTCAAACATAACCCAAAAACTGTGTTCACTTCCCGGACTCTGCCGACAAGAGACAATCACGGCTACACACGCGGTTGATGCGTTTTAATTCGTATCTGATGTCAAGTTATCTACAATCGGACATTAACAAATTCCCACCTGCCACATAACCGCGGGCACGGCTTTCGAAAGATAATACCCTGCAGCGGTGTCCCAACTTAGCCCATCACAAGCTCTCATGGTCAACGAAGGATATACCTTCTCCCAGGAAGACCCGATAAGTCTCGGAATCCCGGTTTACAAGACATTTCGACAATGGTAAAACAAGACCAGCAAAGCTGCCCGAATGTGCCGACAAATCCTGATAGGAGCTGCACATATCTCGTTCTCAGGGCACACCGGATTGTCCAAACTTCCGGTAGGCCAGCCCGGAGTTGCCACTGGTGGCCACCGGCGGCTGACAGGTTGGACCAACACTCACAACGAGCACTGGCCCGGGGGGGTAAATAAATATGACCCTCGGGCTCCGGAAAGCCAAGGTAAAAAGGGCTAGGTGAGGCAAATGGTAAAACCAAGGTTGGGTCTTGCTGGAGGAGTTTCGTTCAAAGCGAACTGTCAAGGGGGTCCCATAAATCACCCAACCGCGTAAGGAACGGAAAATCAAGGAACATAACACCGGTATGACGGAAACTAGGGCGGCAAGAGTGGAACAAAACACCGGGCATAAGGCCGAGCCTTCCACCCTTTACCAAGTATATAGATGCATTAATAAAATAAGAGATATTGTGATATCCCAACATAATCCTGTCCATCATAGAGCAATCTTCAACTTCACCTGCAACTAACAATGCTATAAGAGGGGATGAGCAAAGCGGTAACATTGCCAAGCAACAGTTTGCTAGGAAGGGTGAAAAAGGTTAGAGGCTGACATGGCAATTTGGGAGGCTTGATAAGCAAGTGATAGGTAGCGCAGCAAAGCGATAGAGCGAAGCAACTAGCATAGAAATGATAGTAGTGAGATCCAGGGTAGCGGTCATCTTGCCTGAAATCCCGCAAGGAAGAAGAACGAGTCCATGAAGAAGACGAACGGATGAAGCCGAACCAAGCGTAGACGAACGAATCCTCACGATCGCAACGAAACATGAACTATCGAGAAGAAGCACACAACATGGTAAACACACCACACATATACATGACATGATGCTCAACCAAGTATGATGCAAGACAAGACTACATGAAGCTACTCATGGCAAGAGATGATGCATACAAGAGCAACACATCAAAGCAAGTTTAAATGAGGCCGGAAACAACATATAACAATTCTGATAAGTCCTCATATGCAAATTTGGAAATTGGACCAGAACTGAACAAACCTTATGTTCAAGTTGTTAACCAGAAAGTTAAGATGCACAAAGATGATCTACACGAGATTCTAGTCAAGTTACATATAAAGTTCAATTAGTTCGGAGCTACGACCTAGAAGATATGAGCAAAACAAGTTAAACATGACATTGATGTAAAATGCATACAAACATCAAGCAAACACCCTCAAAACAAGGTTGCAACATGATAATATGAAACTACATGCCAAATCAAACAAGTTTCATATAGAGCACACTCAAAACGGAGCAACGGTTCAACACATACACACTATACAAGTTTAAAGGACAAGCTGTCCAAAACAACAACTAGGCATCTAGCAAGCATCAAAACAATATGCTGCAGCACCTCAACATAAGAACAGAAGGCATGGTCATGAAGTACAGGTAAAGCATGGCAAAACATGAACACTGAGCTATATCCATAAAACAATATAACATGCTCAAAAGGACATGGCAAGATTGCAAATAATAACAGTTTCAGGCTTAGCAGAATAACATCAGGTTGCAATGTTTAGAGCTATCAAACAACATGCTACAAGAAATTATCATGGCAAACAAAGGCATAGCATGCTAGTACGAAAGGCAAATAACAAAACTCCCTTACTGACTAATTCCAAAGATCAACAAAAAAGATGGTAGCATCCATGCAAACATGGCAAATGATATGACAGATTCATACATGGCAGGAACAACAATAAGTAGGCATGTTGGTGAGCTTGTACCACTCACCACAGAACAATACATGGCATGAAAAGGTAACCAACAGTAAGAAGACATGTTAATGAAGCTAAGCATGGCAAGAACAAGTTCATAGGGTGCATGGATCACTAGCAAAGCTCATGGCAAAACTGAACTTAATGTTAATAGGCTGACAGCAACATTATTTAGCGACTCGAGAGAAAGATAACATCAAGTTACAGCAGGACATAAATGCAACCACGGGTATGGATGGATATAGAATGACATGAATAACAAATCATCCTTAGTGAACATATCCAGATTATGCATAGAATGACTTGTAGCAGCAGGTTAACATAGCATCATGATGTAGCAGATTCAGACTAGCAAAACAGTAACAACAAGTACCCTACTTCACGAGCTCGATGCACTCACCATAAGACTCACAAAAATACATGGATGGCACCACATTAAAGATGGCATCATGTAGCTTGAAACTCATGTAGACATCAAGCTCATACGATGCACACACAAAATGCAATGCAAAAGACAAAACAGCAAGTTATGTTAACAGACAACAGTTAACATCATATAGCACCCTTGCAACGATGATTAGGGCATCAAGATGAACTCAAACAAACATGGCACAATTTAATGAATTGAAGAGCATCTCATGATGAACATTTCGAGATATCATGCACGCAAAACGGAGCAGTATGCATGGAGATATGGCATGGCAAAGTTAGCACCAGAATATGCAAATCTCAGGACGGTGAAAATCACCTCGCGGGAAAATGGGATGGAGTGGTTCCGGGACGAGGAGATCCGAGATCGGGGCGCCGTTTGGTTCGTTGCACTGGTGGATCTGGTCCCGGCGACCGTATCTCGCCGGAGACGGGGGAGATGACCGGCGACAAAGTGGCCGGGGCGGGCGCGGACGTCGAGGGGGGGGGGGGGGCGCTAGAGCTAGGTGGCGGAGTTCGCCGGCGTTTGTGGCGGAGCGGCACCACGGTGAGGAGGCAGGCACCGGCGGGGCGGCGCAGACGTCGACGGTGAGCTCCGGGTGGCGGCGACGCATGGCGGCGGGGCCGACGGGGAGCCCGAGGCGGCGGAGGAGACGGGGAGGCGCGCGTGTATCCTGGGGTCGGAGCGGGCTCTCTGGCGACCTGGCGGCGGGGCTGGCGAGGTCGTGGTGGCGGGGCACCGGCGAAGGGTGGCGGCGATGCTCGTCAGCGGCGGGGCGGCGGCGCGGCCGCCCGGGGCAGCGCCCGCGCGCGGTGGCGGCCGGACGGGCCGCGAGGGCCCGCGATGGGCCGCGGCGGGCTTCAGCGGCGGGCGGCGGAGTGCCGGGACAGGTGGCGACATGGGATTGGACGGGGCGGCGGTGCTGGACATGTCCGGCGCGGACGGACGTGTCCGGCGGCTCAGAGGAGGGTCGAGCTAGGGTTAGGGGTGAAATTGATCCGAAAATTCGGGGGAGGGGGTGTTTATATAGGTAGAGGGAGCTAGGAGACTCCAAATGAGGAGTGGTTTTCGCCCACATGATCGTGATCGAACAACCAAGAGCATGAAAGTGACTTAGATGGGTTAGTGGGCTGATTTGGAGGGGTGTTGGGCTGCAAGACAAAAGGAGCTTTTACGGTTACCCGGTTAACTGTTGGAGCATCAAACGACCTCCAAATGGAACGAAACTTGACAGGCGGTCTACCGGTGGTGTACCAAGGCCGCTTGGCAAACGTCGGTCCATTCCGAGAATGTTTAACACCCACTAACAACGAGAGACAAAAGGGGGACGCCGGAGGGCATAGGAATGTCGGATTGCAAAACAAACAACGGGGAAAATGCTCGGATGCATGAGACGAACACGTATGCAAAATGAGATGCACATGATGACATGGCAAAATGCAACACACAAGCAAATGACATGGCAATGACGGCAAATAACTGGCGGACACCTGGCGCATCAGATCCGGGGCGTTACAACACTGCTCCACTAACAAGAGATCTCGTCCCGAGATCTTAGGAATGAGACGGGGGAAAGAGGATGAAGTGAAGTAAGAACGCAAGAGATAAGAAGAACAAAGTCGAGAGCACTCGGTAGAAAAGAGGAACATCGAGTATGACGAGAATCAAAAACTCAAGGAATATGATAGACTCTAAACCACTCCGGTTAGAACAAGGTAGAAAAAGAATACAAACGGAAGAATTCCGGCAGCACTCCGGCTGAAAATGGAAGAAATAGAACACGAGCTTGAGAGGATGGAATGATACTTAATGAAGACATGACACAAAACCTCCGGAAAGAACTGAAAGAGTGGAATGAAAAGAACGGGTGGAAGAACAAGAATTTCACGACGAATGAATTTGATAGCGTCCTTAGAGGAAGGGCTGAACGGAGTTGTTGAGAAAATCAACAACGAAAATAATTAGCTTGTCGTGGACTTATGGATAACATCTCAAAATTTATGGGCTGATAACCGACCACGAGCAGAAAAGATTAAATAGCTAGGAAGAAAGAAGAAATGCAAAACTCCATTTCAAAAGAATACAGAGAATTAATTGCATTTTGATATGCAAGAAGAAAAGATACTTGAATTCCTCCAACAAAGTCTTGATGAACTCTTGAAAAAATGAATTAAATCATGAAGAACCACCATGGAGAACTCCGGTGACAAAAGGATGATAAGATTAAGCCTTGCAGTGATAGAGATTGAGGTTCCGACGAAATGGCTAAGGAAATTTGAGCTCCGGAAAAGAAAGATGAAAACACTTGGACCTAGAATTTATTCACCAAGAACAAACTCCGAAGGAAGGGATTAATCACTTTGAGGAAATAAGAATAAGATTTATTGTATGCTTATCCTTCGTCAAATTAAATTGATGAGAAACAATGGATTTTGCATACTACTTATTCTTCTTGAAAAGGATTACGGGGTTTATAGCACAAAACTTGAGAAAGTCTTCATGAACCACCGGTAGGATTGGAAAGAATGAATGAATGATAATCAAGGAAAAAGAATGTTGAACGAACCACCGTTAGGAATGAAAATGAACGAAGAAAAGAGAAAGAATCACCGGGAAGAATTAGAAGAACAAATATACTTGAGGGGATTTAGATGCAAAAGAACAAAGAGATCATGAGCTAATTAAAGAACACTTCAACGAAGCACCGGGATAATTGGATAACGATAGCTGAAATTTGAGGACAAAGAATTCTTCTGGAATGATAGACTCCGGTGAAAAGAAACAGAAATCAACTCCTGAAATACTCCGGATGGGTAAGAAAAGAATATCTGACAAATGGAATAATTCACGAGGATAACATGAAGCTAGAACCGCGAAACTTCGAGAGAACGGGCAAAATTTAGAGGAAAAACTCTTCTTTGGTCTTCAAATGCTGAGAATGACGACGAGAAACAGCACCAAAATTGTTGAGAAACTCCGGAATAATGAAAAAGAGGAAAGGTAGAGCCCAAGATGAAAAGAATTTGAAAGCGATCTTGGAGATGGCATCTGACTGATGAAATTCATTCTTACGTCACACTTGAAAAGAATTGAGAATAACTCCGGGGGAATTAGAAGAGTCAGGTAAGATCCTGGGGAAAGACCTGTGGGTCAGGGCCCACTGAAGAGAAAAACACCATTGGAAAAGGATTGTTGAAAAGATAGATGATGCACCGGAACAATTAAAATATTTGAATGAGGTGACAACCTTGAATTAATTCAAACACAGACAAATCTCTTGAGATGTCTTGCGAACTCCGGAATGATAAACTGACGAGAGGTGAACGAGCAGGGAAAACACTTGATCCAAGGGAAAGAATATAATTACTACCGAAAATTGGAATTGAATCCACCGGTTGAAATAATTGAGGGAAGACTGAAGAGGCTCCACATGAATGAAATTGATGCTTGAAAGAGACTCAAGCTCTGGGAAGAAGAGGGTGGGAGGTCGGGAAAAACAAAGGCAACTTGATAGGGGAAAACCGACGAATATCTTGAAGAGAAAACACCGGTTGAAATCGTTGAAGAAAGAAAGCAAAGACTTCGCACGAGTAGGATGGATACTCGATTATGGACTCCGGATTCGAGAAGAAGAAGGGAGGGCGGGTGGGAAAAACAAGGACAACTTCGGACAGGGAAACAACATCGATCGAAAAGAGCTGAGGATTGATCTCCCAAAGACAAAGAGGTTCGAATCAGCTTGACGAGGAATGCGCCGGACAAAAGAGGATGGACAACGATCGAAAACTAACCGCGTGATCCTAAAGAAAAATTTGAAGGGGAAGAGGAGTAGTTCAAAACACCTACGTCAAGATTTCTCACCAGAGCGACGAAGGGGCAGAGGAGTAAAAAGAAATCCTACTCTACGATATAACTATACTCTGAAAAAGTTTTCCTCTAGACTCAACAACGGCCAACTACGAACAATCAAGGGGGCTCCTATGGCCGGTCGAGGCTCTGATACCAAGTTGTCACGCCCAATATGCGATACTATCCTAAAAAGACTCGAAGGTCCCACCAAGGATAGAACCGCATATTGATATGCTTTTGCAAGGTGGATATCATTACATCAACATTACATAATAGATGGGGATACATACAAGAGGCATACAATGCCACACGAATACAACATCATCATACACAAGAGCACCATCCGACTATGGATGAAACACAAACAGAAACTCAAATGACATCCACCCCGCTAGCCCAGGCTGCCGACCTGGAACCTATCCCCTGATCGAAGAAGAAGCAGAAGAAGAACTCCAAAACAAGCAAACATCAGTCTCATGTCATGATCATCACATAACCTGTACCTGCAACTGTTGTTGTAGTAATTTGTGAGCCACGAGGACTCAGCAATCCCATTACCATGAGTATCAAGACTAGCAAAGCTTAAAGGGTAAGGACGGGGTAAAGTGGTGAGGTTGCAGCAGCGACTAAGCATGATATGGTGGCTAACATGCGCAAATGAGAACGAGAAGAGAAGCAACAGAACGGTCGTGAAGCTAGCAATGATCAAGAGGTGATCCTGAACTCCTACTTACGTCAAACATAACCCAAAAACCGTGTTCACTTCCCGGACTCCCCCGAAAAGAGACCATCACGGCTACACACATGGTTGATGCGTTTTAATTCGTATTTGATGTCAAGTTATCGACAACCGGACATTAACAAATTCCCATCTGCCACATAACTGCGAGCACGGCTTTCGAAAGATAATACCCTGCAGGGGTGTCCCAACTTAGCCCATCACAAGCTCTCACGGTCAACGAAGGATATACCTTCTCCCAGGAAGACCCGATCAGTCTCGGAATCCCGGTTTACAAGACATTTCGGCAATGGTAAAACAAGACCAGCAAAGCCGCCCAAAAGTACCGACAAATCCTGATAGGAGCTGCACATATCTCGTTCTCAGGGCACACTGGATTGTCCAAACTTCCGATAGGCCAGCCCAGAATTTTCCCTGGTGGCCACCAGTGGCTGACAGGTTGGACCAACACTCACAACGAGCACTGGCCCCCGGGGGGGGGGGGGGTAAATAAAGATGACCCTTGGGCTCCGAAAACCCAAGGGAAAAAGGGCTAGGTGAGGCAAATGGTAAAACCAAGGTTGGGCCTTGCTGGAGGAGTTTCATTCAAAGCAAACTGTCAAGGGGGTCCCATAAATCACCCAACCACGTAAGGAACGCAAAATCAAGGAACATAACACCGGTATGACGAAAACTAGGGCAGCAAGAGTGGAACTAAACACCGGGCATAAGGCCGAGCCTTCCACCCTTTATAAGTATATAGATGCATTAACAAAATAAGAGATATTGTGATATCCCAACATAATCCTGTCCATCATAGAGCAATCTTGAACTTCACCTACAACTAACAACGCTATAAGAGGGGTTGAGCAAAGCAGTAACATAGCCAAGCAATGGTTTGCTAGGAAGGGTGAAAATGGTTAGAGGCTGACATGGCAATTTGGGAAGCTTGATAAGCAAGTGATAGGTAGCGCAGCAAAGCGATCGAGCGAAGCAACTAGCATAGCAATGATAGTAGTGAGATCCAAGGTAGCGGTCATCTTGCCTGAAATCCCGCAAGGAAGAAGAACGAGTCCATGAAGAAGACAAACGGATGAAGCCGAACCAAGCGTAGACGAACGAATCCTCACGATCGCAATGAAACAGGAACTATCGAGAAGAAGCACACAACATGGTAAACACACCACACATATACATGACAAGATGCTCAACCAAGTATGATGCAAGACAAGACTACATGAAGCTACTCATGGCAAGAGATGATGCATACAAGAGCAACACATCAAAGCAAGTTTAAATGAGGCCGGAAACAACATATAACAATTCCGATAAGTCCTCATATGAAAATGTGGAAATTGGACCAGAACTGAATAAACCTTATGTTCAAGTTTTTAAACAGCAAGTTAAGATGCACCAAGATGATCTACACGAGATTCTAGTCAAGTTACATATAAAGTTCAATTAGTTCGGAGCTACGGCCTAGAAGATATGAGCAAAACAAGTTAAACATGGCATTGATGCAAAATGCATACAAACATCAAGCAAACTCCCTCGAAACAAGGATGCAACATGATAATATGAAACTACATGCAAAATCAAACAAGTTTCATATATAGCACACTCAAAACGGAGCAACGGTTCAACACATACACACTATACAAGTTTAAAGGACAAGCTGTCCAAAACAGCAACTAGGCATCTAGCAAGCATCAAAACAATATGCTGCAGCACCTCAACATAAGAACAAAAGGCATGGGCATGAAGTACATGTAAAGCATGGCAAAACTTGAACACTGAGCTATCTCCAAAAAACAACATGCTACAGGAAATTATCATGGCAAACAAAGGCATGGCATGCTAGTACTAAAGGCAAAGAACAAAACTCCCTTACTGAACTAATTCCAAAGATCAACAGAAAAGATGGTAGCATCCATGCAAACATGGCAAATGATGTGACAGATTCATACATGGCTGGAACAACAATAAGTAGGCATGCTGGTGAGCTTGTACCACTCACCACAGAGCAATACTTGATAAGACAAGGTAACCAACAGTAATAAGATATGTTTATGATGCTAAGCATGGCAAGAAAAGTTCATAGGGTGCATGGATCACTAGCAAAGCTGATGGCAAAACTGAACTTAATGTTAATAGGCTGACAGAAACATTATTTAGCAACTTGAGAGAAAGATAACAGCAAGTTACTGCAGGCCATAAATGCAACCAGAGGAATGGATGGATAGAGAATGACATGAATAAGAAAACATCCTTAGTGAACATCTCCAGATTATGCATAGAATGACTTGTAGCAGCAGGTTAACATAGCATCATGATGTAGCAGATTCAGACTAGCAAAACAGTAACAACAAGTACCCTAATTCATGAGCTCGATGCACTCACTACAAGACTCACAAAAATAAATGTATGGCACCACAGTAAAGATGGCATGATGTATCTCAAAACTCATGTAGACGTCAAGCTCATAGGATGCACACACAAAATGCAATGAAAAAGATAAAACAGCAAGTTATGTTAACAGACAACAGTTAACATCATATAGCACTCTTGCAACGATGATTAGGGAATCAAGATGAACTCAAACAAACATGGCACGATGGAATAAATTGAAGAGCATCTCATGTTGAACACTCCGATATATCATGCACACAAAATGGAGCAGTATGCATGGAGATATGGCATGGCAAAGTTAGCACCAGAATATGCAAATCTCAGGACTTGGTGAAAATCACCTCGCGGGAAAACGGGATGGAGTGGTTCCGGTTCGAGGAGATCCGGGATCGGGGCGCCATTTGGTTTGTTGCACTGGTGGATATGGTCCCGGCGATCGGATCTCGCCGGAGACGGGGGAGATGACCGGCGACGAAGTGGCCGGGGCGGGCGCGGACGTCGAGGGGGGGGGGGGGGCGCCGGAGCTAGGTGGCGGAGCTCGCCGGCGTTTGTGGCAGAGCGGTGCACGGTGAGGAGGCGGGCACCGTCGAGGCGGCGCAGACGTCGACGGCAAGCTCTGGGTGGCGGCGACGCATGGCTGCGAGGCCGACAGGGAGCCCGAGGCGGAGGAGGAGACGGGGATGCGCGCGTGGATACAGGGGTCGGAGCGGGCACTCCGGCGACCTGGCGGCGGGGCACCGGTGAAGGGCGGCTGCGACGCTCGCCGGCGGTGGGGCGGCAGGAGGCCGAGGGGCGGCGGCGCGGCCGCGCGGGGCAGCGCCTGCAGGCGGTGGCGGTGGGACGGGCCGCGAGGGCCCGCGATGGGCCGCGGCGGGCTTCGGCGGCAGGCGGCGGAGCGCCGGGACAAGTGGCGACGTGAGATTGGACGGAGCGGCAGCGTTGGACATGTCCGGCGTGGGACGGACGTGTTCGGCGGCGCAGAGGAGGGTGGAGCTAGGGTTAGGGGTGAAATTGATCCGAAAATTCGAGGGATGGGGTGTTTATATAGGTAGAGGGAGCTAGGAGACTCCAACTGAGGAGTGGTTTTCGCCCACACGATCGTGATCGAACGGCCGAGAGCATTAATGTGACTTAGATGGGTTAGTGGGCTGATTTGGAGGGGTGTTGGGATGCAAGACAAAAGGAGCTTTTACGGTTACCCGGTTAACCGTTGGAGCATCAAACGACCTCCAAATGGAACGAAACTTGACAGGCGGTCTACCGGTGGTGTACCAAGGCCGCTTGGAAAACCTCGGTCCATTCCGAGAATTTTTAACACCCGCTCACAACAAGAGACAAAAGGGGGACGCCGGAGGGCATAGGAGCGTCGGATTGCAAAACGGACAACGGGGAAAATGCTCGGATGCATGAGACAAACACGTATGCAAAATGAGATGCACATGATGACATGGCAAAATGCAACACGCAAACAAATGACATGGCAATGACGCCGAATAACTGGCGGACACCTGGCGCATCAGATCCGAGGCGTTACACCTTGCCAAATTAGAACAGGAACCTTGATGGGTGAACATGACAGACCATCTGCCTTTGACTCCTCGAGGTTAGAATAGTCATTAGGATGATATTCTGAACAAGAATAAATAGGTGGGGAACGTATGAGTTTCATTGCATCCAGAATGGCACTCAATGCCTTGGTGCCAATTTGTTAAGTCATTGCAGTGTTCCACAATATTCTTCTGATGCGCGGATTCTGATATTCACTGTAATTGCGTATAATATCTGAGAACCATGAAAACATAAATAGTTGTGAGATTATCTTTGTAATGCAGATGATATTCCAATATAGGGGTGCCCCTGTAAACACTTGTGTGCTATCACTGGATTCTGATGAGAGAGCTCATGTGTGCTGTAATATGGTGCGTGCATTTATATAATCTGGCACAAGTACACAAAAAAATAGGTTCCAGAAGTAAGTATAGTTGGCAGATGATAGGTTCATAATATACTGTATAGAGAGTTTAATGCCAAACCATGATAACAAGAGCACACATCAACTAGGCAGATCATAGTGTACATAACAGGGGTACACCATAACCACGATATATAAATCAAGAAAGTGGAACTGGCTTGAAAATACGATGTTGTATTGTCGCTAGTAATTAAAAGCCTATCGATCACGTACATGCCAACTCTATCAGCTGTTGATTGCAGATGTCCCTGCGCCCCTTCCTGGCAAGGAACATATTGTACGTACTAAATACAGAATAAACAAAGAGTAACATGTTAAAGAACAGAAGGTGAAGCATATTCTTGATGTTCCGCTTCATTGCATACAATGTTGGTTGCCCACTCATGATGAATCTCATCGCCCAAAGAAATGCAATTCCATGTCGTCTCTCTATATGTGGCAATTTTGAACAAGAGTCATTAGGATCATATTCTGAACAAGAGTCAACGGGTGGGGAGCATATGAGTT
Source organism: Triticum aestivum (assembly GCF_018294505.1). NCBI lineage: Eukaryota > Viridiplantae > Streptophyta > Magnoliopsida > Poales > Poaceae > Triticum > Triticum aestivum. Next base: position 219,183,855 of record NC_057795.1, read on the forward strand.
TCGTTGCATCCAGAATGGCACTCAATGCCTTGGTGCCAATTTTGCAAGTCATTGCAGTGTTTAGCTTCAAGAGTGGACTGCTGCTAGTGCAACACAAAGCAGCTACACAGATCATAGTGTAGATATAACGGGAAAACCTTAAGCATTAGAGTAAAATCAGCAAAGTGGAACTTGCTGGAATATATGTGCTAGTATTGCCGGTACGACTAGAAAGGCTTCAGATACCAGCTCTCTTCAAGTGAAGGTGCGGTACTGTTAATATCAGTGTAACTCTCAAAGGCGACACAACTCCCCGCGTTTCCTTGCTATTCTTATAGGATTCAAGTGGGCAGGTCACTACAAATCCTATTCCTATGTTTACAAAATCCTACGAATCAAAGAGGCTCAAAGTGTCCATCACAACCGACCGTATAGACCTCTACATTGCAAATGTCCCTGCTCATCTTCAGTACAAGGAACATATTGTACTACTATCATACTCCCTCCGTTCCAAAATATAAGTCTTGGTAGAGATTTCCACTATGGATCACATACAGATGTATCCAGATACATTTTAGAGTGTAGATTCACTCATTTTGCTCCATATGTAGTCCATGGTGGAATCTATACAAAGACTTGTATTTAGGAATGGAGAGAGTACATATTAAAGAAGAACGGAAGAGGAACATGGTAAAGAAGAGCAAGCAGATTTTGGACAATAAAATGTTGGTTGCGCAGTGCCCACACATGATGAACCAGAGCGCATTAAGAATGCAACTCCCAGCTGTCTCTCGACCATTTCAGGCGGTTGGATGAAGATCCTACGTCTCCTAACCCTTCTTCTTCCTCATCTCTGATTCTTCCCATACAGAACACCGCACGGGCCGCTGGCCGGACCACCGACCCCCACCGACTGTGTTCCTCCGCCACCCCCACCCCCCACCCCCGCCCCAACCCCTACCCGTGTCGAGTTTTCTTCATTCGGCAAGGCCCCACAACCACCCGAGCCCCTTCGTTCGCACCGGCGAACTCTGGCGAGCTTTGAAAAATCGACCGACCCAATTTTGGTATTTAGTATACTGTGATTTAACTAGTGTGGAATATAAAAGGGGAAAACCATAAGCATTGGGAGTATAGTGTTGAGCGTGCCATGGCGGATCTGAAGGTGCAAACCGGACAAAGGCAACTTCGCAACCAAGAAAAGAAATCAGAGTAAAGCAGTGGTGATCTATTTTCTTGCTGCGATAAATAAGTTGACCAGATACGAAAGAGTACCGCCTCTGGTGCGGCGCCATGTATGCATCTGCTGAGAATTTGACGATGCTGCGGTAGCGATGGCTGTCGGCGACGTGGAAGCAGATCTAGGAGGGTAGACGGTGGCAGCGGGGTGCGGTGGACAAGACGGTCATAGGAGCGATGCTGACAAGGTGGACGACGGCGGGGATGAAGCGAGAGGACGGGATGCAAGAATCCCGGTCCGAAGCATTGGATGAGAGAGGTCGATCTCTTGTAATGGACGGTGACGTCGGGGTATCATCTCCGGTATGGTGGAGGAGGATGACGGTGGATGGGGTGGCGGATGGCGGCGGACAAAGGAGGGTGGGGTGGAGAGGGTGTTTTGGCGCCCACGGAGTACGAATGGGGAAAAGGGAGGTAGATAGGAAGAGGGAACCATGTATTCAGGGCGTGCTTGTCTCAAATGCGAGGAAATTTACAAACTTAGCCCCCGTTTCAAATTTCTACTACATCACAACAATATTAGTCGGTTGGGGATAGGACGGTAATCTCGCATACACCGAATATTTGCCGACGAGAGTTTGTTTTTGGCGCCCACCATGTATGAATATGAATCGGGGAGGGAGTAGATTTCGGCCAAGGACACATTGTGTTTTGGCACCCACCATGTATGAATCCGGGTGAGAGGTGGTTATGTCATGTTTGGGTGAAATTACAAACCTAGCCCTATCAAAACCTATAGAAATCCAGCAGATAGGCTTTGCGTGGCAGGGATAGGCAGTAGTAATTTCCATCTCATAGATTTTGGTTTCGGGCGGTTACTGCGACTTGCCCCGCTTCGTTCAAATTTTGCAGAGTGCACGTTTACCATGCCAACTCAATTCGAATCCCATTTGTATTCTATTTTTTTCCGTGCGGGATCCGTTTTCAATTGGAATTAAATTCTATATACATCATTTTTTATATATACTTTCAAAAGCACAACACCATTTATACATAAATATGGTTTACAAATGGCATGATCTCAGATTCATAAGGTTGTATCCATCAATTTGGATTTTCAAATATTTGAAACCACTTTATGTTGAAATCCAATGTATGCATTCCTCGCTAACTGTCTCCAATTAATGTGTGTTTCATGTGGGTTTTTTTTACTTCTCAAACATGTATAATGTGTTTCACACACGCAACATATAGTGTAATCTCCTTTATACATTAATTGCATATAAACCATGCATTTTTTGTAATTAAAGAATCTATGGATCACCAATATTATAAACTATATAACATTACACGTGTGCCCAAATTCAAATGAATATGCATGTTTGATACACCAATTTGCGTTATTGTATTATCGATGTCGTGATCTCCAGTTTAAATATTTGAATCCCCTTTAATCCAGATATTCGTCTCATATAGCTATCATTCATGCTTATATAGGACTATCTCTCTGGACCTATACGCATTCATCGTCTCTTAGGTATCTCTCGTGCTACCTGTATGTCGACAATGATCTTTTATCTTCGTAACACACTGACGGTACTCTCTCCCTCGACCTTCATCACTCTATCTCTCTCTAAGTATATCTCCCTCCCTGCTATGTGTCTCTAACTATGATTCTCCATGTGGAATCTCTTTCTCTCACACAAACACAAAACTTTGTCTCCCGGGGTCTCATTTCTCTCTACTATTCCCATGTGTGCCACTCGCACATCCCTCATACAGAGATGTCTTTCGCTCCTTAGATATGAGAACCTACGAGTCTTCCTCTTAAATATCTCTTTCTCACACACAAACACAAACTTTGTCTCCCAGGGTCTTATATTTCTCCATTGTTCTCTTGTATGTCGCTCACACACACTCTCTCTCCCTAGAGATATCTTGCGTTCCCTCATATGTCTCTCTAGAAATCACTCTCGTTGTGTAATATCTTTCTCTCTCGCAGACACAAAACTCCGTCTCTCGGGATCTCATTTCTCTCTGATATCTGTTTGTATGTGACTCACATGCACCCTCTCTCTATCTCCCTCACACCCACACACATAACTCAGCCTTCTGATCCACTCAACTCCTATCTCTAACGCACACTAGCTAGCATCTTTATCGTTCTATTTATCTGTTTCTCAATCAACCTTCTTTCTCGCCCTCACTCTTGATTCCTATCACGCACACTACATATGTTTCTCTCTACATGCAGTCAAGTGCCCTCTCACACACATATATAACTTCACCCTCTGAAACACCGACGGTCATCTCCAATACCCAAACTAGCGGGTGTCCCTCTAGCTAGCATCTCCATCTCTGTATCTATTTGTAGTTTCTCCGTAAACATTTCTTTCTCGCACAGAGTCTTGCTTCCTATCACCCACACTTGCCTCACTCCCTCTGCTTGCCATAGATGCATGCTCCAGCCCACGCCACTATCTCTTAAAGACAAAAACACATGCTCAATTGTCGGGCCTTCTTCCCTGCATTCTCACATGCATGCATATTGTCATACCGATCCATCTCTCCCATGTCGTTGATCTTATTACTTATGTCTTCTTTCTTTTATCTCAATCATGCGCGCACACACACACATCCCATGATACATGTATACCTCTCACACATGCACGTTCAAGGTCTCTATGTGTCCATACGTAGTTAATTACCCTCAATCCTAACGCCACATCGAATCGTTCTCCTCTTGTGTGCACATAACTTCGGCCTGGATGGGTAAAACACACACTCACACTTGACATTCTCCTTCTAGCTACCCCCCCCCCCCCGCCTCTCACTCTTCCCCTATATCCCCAAAACAAATAAGATGATCCCTTTGTTTAATTCCCGCCTACATGCACCATCGATATATAGTAGTCTTCCTCAGTGTCTCTCGAACAAACACGTTCTCTCGATGTCGACTCCTCTCATGCGCACACACCTTCTCTTCCCTCTCTACGGGCATTTTCTCTCTTGCACCCCATCGTTGGTGGCCTCTGCCATACACATCACCTCTCTATGATGAAGCCATGCACACTTAAATTACATCCACCACAGAGGACCCCGCGACACACACACACACGCACACCCCCCCACACTAAGACTCCATCTCTCTCTCTCTCTCTCTCACACACACACACACACACACACACACACACACAAACACACACACACACATGCACGCACGCACACCCCCCCAACACACACAAGACTCCATCTCTCTCTCTCACACACACACAAACTAAGACTCCATCTCTCTCTCTCTCTCTCACACACACACCCCACACGCACACACACTCTAAGACCCCATCTCACACACACATGCTCTAGGCGGAGAATTTGTTCCTACCACCCTTCATCCAATCTTACCTGTATGATAAACAATCACCTTAATTTACTTGCATAACATGGACAAATTCCACTTTACTTTAGTAGTCAGCAAACTTATCATTTGTACCCTTATAAAAAAATGAGTTGGCGATGATGGTGTGCCTACCATATTGTAATACAGACCGTATGATCTATATTTGACGGATAGAAAGCAAACTATGATAATTTTACAAAAGATACCCGCACCTCTCACCACATCCTTATCTCCCAGAACCTCATTGCTCATCAATTAAAAAATGAATAAGTCTCTAGAACAATCTAGCATGCATGGTGGCCGCTGCCGCCTGCCGGTGCCGTCCATCCCCATGCCTCCGCCCATTCCGACCACCAGTCACCACCACACTCCACTCCTCCTCGCCTTATCTCTCATCTTTCATTTTTTCGATGACATTCTCGAGATACCAGTTTTCCGATAAAATTCTCGAGATATCATTAGTTTTTACACATGGGATTACTCCTACATGGGTCAATCACAACAGGTGTTTTGTAAAAAAATGCATATTGATGTTCTGTGCAATGCACGAGAATCTTGCTTCTAATTATATAACGCAAATCACGAGCCGGAAGTGACATTTTTTTGACACAACCACGTTAACATGGCCACGTAAATCACTAGCTAAAGTAAATACCATTATACTTATATCCCGATGCAAAAGGTTGAGTACATGTCCGAAGAGTAGAGTCGCACACACGCACTCTGTTTCCCAGAATCTCTCTCACACACACACCAAGTACGTGGCACCCACTTAAGCAGACACATATGTTACAATTTGTGCACCCACGGGTACACGTGATGCTGCGCATTTATTTAAGCCGGAAGGCGAACCCAAACAGTAGCTGCATTCATTCCCCTCCCGCTGCCTCTTCTCTGGTCGCCGTCGCCCGGTAGCCATGGCCCGGCCGAAGGTAACAACATACGCCATACTCCCGCCGGAGCGGCGCTTTAATATGGAAATTTTAGTGGTCATGCATGCATCTTTTTTGTGCTAGCACTCCTATATAAGGGTTGACCGGTCGCTTCCCGCGGACGTGCGCGGGCGGTGGAAGAGGAAGGAGAAGGGAAGCGGGCTGTGGAGTAACGTTTTTTACCACAATTTCTTAGGAAACTGAGTGCAATAATTGAGTAGTTTTGCAAACTACCAGTACTACACCTGAAACGGTTCAAAACCTATACTCCCTTGCCAGCGCGCGATTCCCACGTGAAACAGTCAGCGTCGCCCTGGAGCGTCAGTGCTGCATTAATGCCTGGCCAGAGCAGAGGCGACCTCTCACTGGCGTCGGCTTTGAAGTGGCGCGGCGGCCGAGAGAGCGCCGCTTCCCGGTTCACGCGACTGCTCCGCGTCGAGACTGGCCATAGGCCCTGTTTGGATCCATGGGTTAGAGTTAGTTTGAGCTAGTTGGGGATCAAATAGCCCTAAAGTATCCAAGCATGAGGGCTTAAATTGGAGCAAGTTGCACCGAACCCACCAAAAAAAACTATCCCTCCCAAGAGGTCCTAACTTGAGATAGTTCTCATTGGGACCACTGAAAAATCACTTTTCTCTCTCCATCAAGTGCATTTATTGTCAATCTAACCCTGTCACCCAAACACCTCTTTGGCTACAGTTAGTTCAGGGTTAGTCATGAGTTAGTCTAACCTCTAGCTAAGTTAGAGTATCAAACAGGAGCAGTATAGGACATGCAAGTTGCTCAAAGCATACAGTCAAATTCGTACGTGAAAGGATTTTTTCTTTTTGAAAACAGAATGTGAAAGGATTTTTTTTAGAATGCTCTTCGCATGTCGCTAACATGTGATGAGTTAACTAACCTCAATAGACGGCAAAAATGCCAGCCCGCCGCACTTTGATAGAGACGAGGAGGGAGAAGCGATACAGGCTGCTGGATTACTAGAGATAGGTGTCACACGGAAGCCAAGAAATATGGTGATAGTGTGGGTTAGCCATGTACTAGTATGATGTAACTACACTGGGCTGCCGTGTTTCGTACTCTTCCAGTCCACTGTGGAGATGATTGGTTGATTTTATATCGCTGAATAATATTAAATATTATGAGTGCCGATGCTCCACCACGAGGTTCCTTGCTCCTTCTCAGTCATCGGGAATCTATGTTCTTCCACTCTATTTTTTTTACGTGAGCTTTGTTCATCCTTTTGCCAACACGCGAGACATCTAGCATCAAGGTGCACGTGTTATGCAAGGATCGTTCCATCTATATGAAGAACACGTGGAACTGGAACTATGAGACAGACATGTACCCAGGAGTGGGCGTACGAACCTGAGTAATGTAGCGTAGTAAGTAAAGTAGAAAGGCACAAATGGTATGAACATGTGTGGCATATAGGGTGTGTTTGGTTGCGTTCTCGTCTCAGCATAGTTGTTCCCTCTTCATGCATGCTCAACTCAACACCCCTCTTCATGCATGCTCTCTTCATGCATGCTTCTAGTGTATTTGTGCTAAACTAGTGGACTCATGCACCCTCCATACACTCTACCAAACACCCAAAAGTAGGTCGAGAAGTGTAACACCCCGGATATAACTTTCCATATTTGTAACTCCAAATCTTGCCATTTCTGGCTATGTGATATATTATTTTCCTTCATGGTTGGGTTTTTGTCTTTTGTTTTGCATTTTGTTCATGTCATGCATCTCATCTCATAGCATCATGCGCATTGCATCTGCATGTTTTCATAAAGCTTGCATCCGTTCATAGTTGCCGTGTTCCCCCCTTGCCTTTGTTATCCCTTTCGAGACCAACCGTTCATTTGTTGTCCGACCGTTTGAGCCTCTCTGCACAGCGCACAGACCCCTCACGTGCGTCCGAAACCTCTTCCGAACCCGACCCGCACGGTCATGACCGATGAGTCCGAATCATCCCCCAACATTCCTTAAACATCTCCGTTTTATTATTTGGACTCCCTGCCTATTTTATTCTGGACCATTCAATTGCGATTGAAGGGACGGATTAGCCCCTAAACTAACCTAATCCAACTACTATTGAAACCGACCTAACCCTAAAATCTCGGATGGCTGTCCCATCCTTCCCATCCCTGCCGCCACCCACCTACCTTTCTTCCTCGGGATCCCCTCATTCCCCCCCGATCCAGATCCTCTCTCACCCTCAGACCACCTCCCTCGATTTGTGCCACCACCCAACCACTCCCTCCAACCAGCGCCTACCTCCTTGTCCCCGTGCCCGCAGCAGCGGAGCAGGAGCCCTCATGCCCGAGCCTCGCCGACCCTACAGGTCGCGCCCTCCAGCGACCCCGCCGCCGGCCGCCACGACCAGGACCGGCCTCGTCCCGCTCCTCTCCTCCTCCTCTCTCTCTCTATCTCTCTCTCTCTCACGGTGGCCCTCACTCTCTCCTTCCCAGGACGAACAGGAGCTCCCGCTGCTGCCCCATGTTGTCGTTCCTCTGCTTCTTCCCTAGCGCCACGTCAAGCTCCGCCGCCCAAGATCCACCGTCGCCTGCCGCAGTCCCTGTCGCCATCGTCTTCAACGGTTCCTGACGAGGACGGCGCCCGCCTGTCCGTCTCGAGCGCCAAGTCCCGCTCCCTGCTTCCTCTGAAGTCGCTGCACCAAGCCCCGCCTCCTGCGTCCCTGCATCGAGCGCCATGGCCGTCCTCTTCTTCAGATCAAGGCGCCGCCCGTCGAATTCAGTTCCCCTCAGCATCCACATCGAGCTCCGGCCTGGTCCAGTCTTTCGCCTTCCCCGCCTTCACCAAGTCCCACTGTCACCGTCTTCTGCATCGCCATGAACCTGCTGCTGCTTCTGTTCTTCGTTCGTCAGTAACGTGCAGCAGCAGCTCGCCCGGTCTAGCCGCACGTTAACCGTGTTGGCCAGCTGCGTAGGCTGCAGCTGCAGCAAGGCCCAGCCAGGCGTTCCCAGCCGGCCTGCTGCCTCCAAGGCCCAACGCTCCCTGCCCGGCCTCCTCCTCACCGACTGGGCTTAGCCCATGGTGAGCCACCCCAAGCCCAGCTCCCTAGCAGATTTCAGCCCGATCTGTTTTTTTACAGATCTGTGATTCAGGTATTATCCAGGAGTTTACAGTTTTACAGAAAAACCCTCAATGTTCATGCATTTAATAACTCATCAACCGTGCATCGGATTAAAATGTTGTAAACATGTAAAATGCTTAGAATTTTGTCTAGTTTCATAATCTCCAACTTTCATCCATGTTTAAAATGCTTAAACTTGTTGTTTGTTTAATTTGCTAAAATGCCATGTTAAAATGCTTTATTTAATAACTAAATAACCGTAGCTCGGTTTTTATTAAACTTTATATGTAAATGGGGTGGAAAAATGCCTAGTTTAACAGGGTGCACTTTTTTTTACTGTTTAACAACAATAAAATATGTTTTAGGGAAGAACAATACCAAATTCGAAATATGCATTTGAGGATTTTCCGGAATTGTTGTTTGTTATTACGGCCTCATTTAAACTTGCCTAGATAGGTAGTTTAATTATGCTTCACCTCTTGCCATGTTTAACAACATTTAACATTGTTTGGTAGCTTAAACGAGATTAAACTAAATATGTCAATGTGGTGTTTTGTTAATATGCAACTCGTTGCATATTGAGCTCCACTTAACTTGTAGTATTGATTGTTGCACTTTGCCATGCCATGCCTCATTAAACCGGGCATGCATCATACTTGATTGTGCATCATGCCATGATTATGTTTGTGTGTTTACCATGTTGTTTGCTTCTTTCTGGTGTTGCTTCTTAGTTCTGGTAATGTTGTGATTGTGAGGATCCGTTCGACTACGTTGGTTCGTCTACTTCATGGACTCGTTCTTCTTCCTTGCGGGATTTCAGGCAAGATGGCCGTCACCTTGGATCTCATTACTATCATTGCTATGCTAGTTGCTTCGCTCTATCGCTATGCTGTGCTACCTATCACTTGTTCTTCAAGCCTCCCAAATTGCCATGTCAGCCTCTAACCTTTTCACCCTTCCTAGCAAATCGTTGCTTGGCTATGTTACCGCTTTGCTCAGCCCCTCTTATAGCGTTGTTAGTTGCAGGTGAAGTTTAAGATTGCTCCATGATGGACTGGATCATGTTGGGATATCACAATATCTCTTATTTAATTAATGCATCTATATACTTGGTAAAGGGTGGAAGGCTCGGCCTTATGTCTGGCGTTTTGTTCCAGTCTTGTCGACCTAGTTTCCGTCATACTGGTGTTATGTTCCTTGATTTTGCATTTCTTACGTGGTTGGGTGATTTATGGGACCCCCTTGTCAGTTTGCTTCGAATAAAACTCCTCCAGCAAGGCCCAACCTTGGTTTTACCATTTGCCTCACCTAAGCCTTTTTCCCTTGGGTTTCCGGAGCCCGAGGGTCATCTTTATTTACTCCCCCCGGGCCAGTGCTCCTCCGAGTGTTGGTCCAAACTAGAGCACCGTGCCGGACCGTCCCTTGGCAACTTGGGTTACGTTGGTACCTGGACGCTTCGCTCATCCTGTGCCCTGAGAACGAGATATGTGCAGCTTCTATCAGGATTTGTCGGCACATCGGGCGGCTTTGCTGGTCTTGTTTTACCATTGTCGAAATGTCTTGTAAACCGGGATTTCGAGACTGATCGGGTCTTCCTGGGAGAAGGAATATCCTTCGTTGACCGTGAGAGCTTGTGATGTGCTAAGTTGGGACACCCCTGTAGGGTATAAACTTTCGAGAGCCGTGCCCGCGGTTATGTGGCAGATGGGAATTTGTTAATATCCGGTTGTAGAGAACTTGACACTTGACTTAATTAAAACGCATCAACCACATGTGCAGCCGTGATGGTCTCTTTTCGGTGGAGTCCGGGAAGTGAACACGGTCTTTGTATGATGATTGTGCATAAGCAGTTTCAGGATCACCTCTTGATCATTTCTAGCTTCTCGGCCGTTCCGTTGCTTCTCTTCTTGCTCTTATTTGCGATGATAGCCACCATATATGCTTAGTCACTGCTGCACCCTCACCACTTTACCCCTTCCTTACCCATTAAGCTTTGCTAGTCTTGATACCCATGGTAATGGGATTGCTGAGTCCTCGTGGCTCACAGATTACTACAACAACAGTTGTAGGTACAGGTTATGCGATGATCATGACGCAAGAGCGATGTTACTTGTTTTGGAGTTCTTCTTCTGCTTCTTCTTTGATCAGGGGATAGGTTCCAGGTCAGCAGCCTTGGCTAGCAGGGTGGATGTCGTTTGAGTTTCTATTTGTGTTTCATCTGTAGCCGGATGATGCTCTTGTGTATGATGTTGTTGTATTCGTGTGGCATTGTATGCCTTTTGTATGTATCCCCATCTACTATGTAATGGTTTGATGTAATGATATCCACCTTGCAAAGGCGTCTTCAAGATGCGCTTCTATCCTTGGTGGGACCTTCGAGTTCCTTTAGGATAGGGTCGCATCTTGGGCGTGACAAGAAGGGAACTCTTGGGCGGCATTTGTCTCTTACTACGTACTACCACTAAATGTTGTACGTGCAATGGACGGTGATGTTATGGAGTACGTGCCTAAGTACTCTACTACTACTATATTAGTTGGAGGCACATATTAACTTTTATATTTGTTTACGTGTATGCCCCGAGACCTTCCAACTAGACGTGTCTTTCTCTGCAGGTCTCACTTTGTATCATTCATACCACTAAGTACTACTACGTGTGGTCTCCGATCCAGAAGTGGAAGAAGTGGAGACGCTCTACCATGCTGTTTTTTTACACTGGGCTCTGCCATGTCCCACTCCTTTCGCTGACATGTGGGACATCCAGCACGTGCTATGTTTGGCACCCTTCATCGTAAGAGTTGAAACGCTAGCATTCATCAGAAATAAAAAATAATTATAAATCAGTAGTGATACTATTTTTTTGAGAACCAATCAGCAGTGATACTATACCACGCGGTTTCCTTGCTCCTCGATATCGGAAAGAATACTTCCGTTCGCCAACATGTGGGACGTCGACCATTCTGGTCCACTTGCCATGCACGCAGAACTCCAAGGGAGAGTCACCCCGGTCGTCGTGCTGCAGTAACAATGACTAATGAGCCGTCAAATCACAGTCCCACTTCCCACTTTGAAGTTGCTCGGACGAAGGAACCATCATGACTTCATTGAATTCCGCTTCTTGAAGAAAACTACTGTACCAGCAGTACTGCTAGCTACAGTAGTTACTCCAACAGAGGCCTCCTTTCGTTCATAGGATAGGAATTTTATAGGAATATGAAAATCATAGGAAGAGAGATGACATGCATCTCAATTCCTATAGAGAAAGAGATGCCATTTGATGCATAGGATAGGAATTTTTCCATTTAGTCTAGGCTAATGTACTGGTAATTTGCTCTAAAAACTACAGTAGTAACTAGTAGTACTGGTACATGCTCGTACTCAAACACAGACACACACACTAACTACTAGTACTACTACTTCTCACATGCTGGCCAGACGCCGTTGTTCTCCTTCCCGGCTTTGTCGGCGACACCCCACCGTGCTTGGATCTCTGCCGACCTCTCCGCAGCAGCGCGTGCGTCCTTTTCTTTCTTGCGGCGGCGGGCCTCTCTTTTCTTGAGTTCTTTCTGACTTTTCCGCTCCCTCTGTGCGGCTTTGGCCGCCTCTTGCTCTACCGCCCATTCGGCCTTGGCATCTTCAAATTCCTCCCACATAGTTGTGAGGTCACGAGCGGCGATGAACTCGGCACGGCGGGATGCCATCGCTTCCCTACCATTTTGTGTGCGGTCATGGGCGGCGAGGAACTCGGCGCGACGGGATGCCAACGCTGCCTTACCGGTTAGTGTGCGACGCGGTGGCATGAACGACGCTTGGTGAGAGCTTTGGGGTGGAGTGGCCGGACAACCGTATAGTGCATTGGTTTGTCAAGAGCTCAAGGACAGAAGACGAAGGAAATTTGGATTCCCCTTCAATCCTGGTCATTTATTACCGAGTAAAATGCATTGGCAGTCATCGAACTTGTCTTCATAGCTCACTTTGATAATTGTATACGAGATATGGTGATTATACGGTCACTGGCTGAGCGTATAGCTCCGTATTTGTCTGGTTGACCAGTCAAACAATAAGCATGCGCCTCATCAGCTCGTGTTCTCTATCTATCTACGCGGGCCTACCTGTCAATGGAGAAAGAAATACTGTAAAAACCAAAATTATGCGTATGTGGGAAATCAAACCACGGACTCGTCGCTGCAATGCACCCTCATTAGCCAAATGAAAATGAAATACTTCGTGTCAGACACTCATGCTCACGCTGTCAAAGCATGCTAATGCATGCACGTCGCCCTCTAAATCAAAGTCCTGCTCATGGTGCAATGCAAACGGTGAGCCCATCACATGCGCACCCCGGCGGTGCCTGACATTACTGTTTAGACGTTTAAAAAAAAGATGGAGGCCTACGCGAACGCCGAGCATGTATTCACCTGGCTCAACACCAATGGTCATACTCGGAGTGCCTTGCTCATGTATATCGTCCATCACAATGACAATCTATATAACAGCCTAGCTAGAGAGGGTACTATGGTAGTATGGTACGGAGTATGTACTATCGTGAGCGACCGATCTTAGTGCCACTGCACACCGAAACCCCTTCCATTGCTAGCGCGCGCTTCCCACCTGAAACGGTCACCGTCTTTCCAGAATGTCAACGCCGCATTCACCGGACTTAACTGCGGGTGCAATTGGTGTGTCACTGACATGCGGGCCATATGCCCATTGGGCCCACATGTCAGTAACCCAACGCATCTGCAGTTAAGTCACTGAAGCAGCGTCCACATTCACGTCCGACAAACCTACTCCGATGCCAATTGTCCATCCGTCTGCCGCAGCTCATTGCTCGCCCACTATATTAACTTGAGTCCCAGCTTGCAGCCATAGCCAAAGACCCACACTTATTCTCCTTCGGTCCCTTCCTTCTATCGGCACCACTCCAACCATGGCCTCCTAGCGCTCCGAAGCTCTCTTGGACGTACTGTCGTAGGAGCAGACGAGGGACATCGGCGGCTCCGCTCCGGGCGCGCTCCAAAGCTCTCTTTGACGTACTGTCGCAGGAGCAAATGAAGGAGATTCGGCACCCCCCGACCGCCCTCCGCCGCCACGACCACGAAGCTGGCGCGCGTGCGCGGGCACAGCTGGCAGCGAGGAAGAGTAGTACACGGTAGGTCGCTGTCGCTCTGGTCCCAGGAAGGCCACCACTACTCCACTCAGTCGATGCCAAGCTTGGTGGGGTAAACATCGGCGACTGATTAGCCACTTTACGGAGATGTGGAGGCGGAAATCTTCAGAACCTTGTGCTTCGGAGGAGGAGGTTATTGAGGCGGATGAGGAGGAGGCAAAGGCAATGGCCGGCTTTCTCGGGTTCATGGCCAGACATGGTGGTCGGGCGCCGACGATCATTTAGATTAGGTTTACAGTAGGTTTTAGTATGGTTTGTGCGAAATATGTAATGAATTTTGTCCAGTTTGTAGGAAAAGTTTTTGAAATGTAATGAATTTAATCCGGTTAATTTGAAATTTGCTTTGTTTGCTCGAATTTCGTCCGGTTAGTTCATATAGTTGTCGAAAGGTATGCGGGCAGCATCGGATGGCATCCATCAGTGTCCTCGGACAGATGCCGGTGTAAATTTGTGGGCTAGCGCTGGAGATGCCCTAACTATCATGCTATAATCGCTAACAGTCCTCCATTATTTGGCAGGGAACAGTTATCCCTCGATCAAAATCAGATCCACGGTGTTTCACACTCCTCCCGCGTAAGAGTGTAAACTCTTGCTTACATAAAAATGGAGCATGTGGACGGCACTGTAACACGTCATATCACTCGAACTAGCCTGCCTAACGAGCGGGAAAGCACCGCCCTCGTCATTTTGTTCTGGATTTCTATCGATCGATCGCGCAAAAATGTTACGCTTCGCAAGTTCTAAAGGAAAAGGCGGCACACTTACGACTCATACGCGTCGCACCCCTGACAGTCCGGCTCGCAAGCCGCTCACCACAGGGGACACACGTTGTCTTGCAATTTCACTGATATGTGGGACCGTAATTGAATAAACCATCGATGGCCGACATCTAATTGCTCGGCGGGCGTCAGCTGAGAAGAGAGAAACAGGGGAGGGAGAAGAGATCGCCTGCCCGCCGTGCACGGACTCCAAGAAATATATGGTGATAATGTGAGGTGGGCCATGCTAGAGTTTGGACCGCTTCCAGAGCCCGCTCTGACCGCCCTGGCCCCTCAAGACGCCAGCTGCCCGCCGCATGCATGCATAGCAAGTAGTACTAAAAAACCGGGCTATAAGCCCGCTTATGTGGAGGAGAGAGAGGCATTGACAAAGTCAGGGAGTGGGCTCTGCAAGAGCTCGTCTCTACACGTGCTCCTAGGTATAAAAAATAATTCTAAAAAAGGCATAAAAACAATTGTGTCTAAAAAAAGAAAGGTGAAAAACATTTCAGAGGAAATAGATAGAGAGAAAGTGAGAAAAAGTTGTAACCTTATAGCCAACCTTATAGTCAACAGTATGGTAGCATTACATGAGGAAGGAGGGAGTGGTGCACATGCCAAGTTCACTAGGCTGCCGTGTTTCACACTCCTCTGTCGTAACAGTGGAGACAATTGATTTCGTCAAAAATAAACAATGAATACTCGTTGCTCGTCCTCTATATCGGAAAGAATACTTTCATTCGCCGACATGTGGGACGTTGACCATCTTGGTCCACCTGCCATGCACAAAATTATCCTGGTCTACCCCGGTCGTATCGCAGGCCCAACCTTTCCCACTGTAAGTTGTCCAGACGAAGGAACCATCATGACTTTGTTGAATTCCGCTTCTTCAAGAAAACTTACTGTACCCTCAATACTTCTACCACACGCGAACACTGGACGACACTGTACCACGTCATATCATTGAAACCCACTAGGCCAAACTAGCCCGCCTAGGTCATCTATTTTGGAACGGAGGGAGTACGTCTATGCACTGCTATGATTTTGTGTTGCACGTTCTTTGTACTTTTGCTACGATTTTCCTACCCTATGAACCAAATGAGGCCTGAATGTATCCGTGTTGACTATTGTCTGATCGATCGCTAAGCCTACAATTTTAGGAGCTAGGGCTATTGGTCGATCGATGTGGGATAAGTATAAGCGTACCACAAGCTCATCATCCCCAACATTTCTCTTCGGTGAGTGTTTTGCAAGTACTATAGCTCGCATAGTAGCTAGCATACTAACACCAAGAATCATCAAACAAGCCCTGCTGATATGATAAACAGTTCAAACTTACATCTAAGCATGCCATATATTACATCAAAAGTTGGTGAGGATACATCTGTTTACATAACTCGGAGAGGGTTCGCATGATTCACTATGAAAAAAAAGTAGCAAGTACCGCCCACACAAGACAGTGCACTAGCCCTAAGATGGTTTGATAACACGCATCATTCTGGTAATTAAACACAGGGCAATGCAAACTACCCTGAAGGATTAGCGTGACCAACTATTTCTTGTCATTGATCTCTCGGGCAATGACCACAACACGGACAACGGCATGGGAATCAATTTCTGGGGCGATGTCCACATGACCTATCGCGACTTCTGAATCGATCTCTGGGGCAATGTCCACAGGATGGACATCGGCATCGGAATCAATCTCCGGGGCGATGCCAACAGGACGGGCTGCGACATCGGAATCATCAAGGACGTCCACCAGCACCTACACAACCTAACATATTAGCAAGCACATTGCAAATAATCAAAAACCACAACTATGGTAATAAGCCATTATTTTTTACCTTGTGCAGCTCACCGGGGGATCTCATCCCTCCGGGGGCCATTGTCACGCCCAATATGCGACCCTATCCAAAAGGAACTCGAAGGTCCCACCAAGGATAGACCCGCATATTGAAACGCTTTTGCAAGGTGGATATCATTACATCAACATTACATAATAGATGGGGATACACACAAAAGGCATACAATGCCACATGAATACAACATCACAATACATAAGAGCATCATCCGACTACGGATGAAACACAAACAGAAACTCAAACGACATCCACCCTGATAGCCCAGGCTGCCGACCTGGAACCTATCCCCTGATCAAAGAAGAAGCAGAAGAAGAACTCCAAAACAAGCAAACATCGCTCTCGCGTCATGATCATCGCATAACCTGTACCTGCAACTGTTGTAGTAATCTGTGAGCCACGAGGACTCAGCAATCCCATTACCATGGGATTCAAGACTAGCAAAGCTAAATGGGAAAGGAAGGGGTAAAGTGGTGAGGTTGCAACAGCGGCTAAGCATGATATGGTGGCTAACATACGCAAATAAGAGCGAGAAGAGAGCAAAAGGAACGGTCGTCAACTAGTAATGATCAAGAAGTGATCCCGAACTCCAGCTTACGTCAAACATAACCCAAAACCGTGTTCACTTCCCGGACTCCGCCGAGAAGAGACCATCACGGCTACACACGCGGTTGATGCGTTTTAATTCGGATCTGGTGTCAAGTTATCTACAACCGGACATTAACAAATTCCCATCTCCCTATAACCGCAGGCACGGCTTTCGAAAGATTATACCCTGCAGGGGTGTCCCAACTTAGCCCATGATAAGCTCTCGCGATCAACAAAGGATATACCTTCTCCCAGGAAGACCCGATCAGACTCGGAATCCCGGTTTACAAGACATTTCAACAATGGTAAAACAAGACCAGCAAAGCCTCCCGCTGTGCCGACAAATCCCGATAGGAGCTGCACATATCTCGTTCTCAGGGCACACTGGATGAGCCAGATGTCGGGTTGGCATAGACCCTGGTTGCCCAGGGGGCGCCGGACATCGCTCGGTTTGGACCAACACTTAGACAAGCATTGGCCCGGGGGGGGGCTAAAATAAAGATGACCCTCGAGTTAGCCGACCCAAGGGAAAGGTAGGTGGTGGTGAGGCAAATGGTAAAACCAAGGTTGGTCCTTGCTGGAGGAGTTTTATTCAAAGCAAACTGTCAAGGGGGTCCCATAAATCACCCGACCGCGTAAGGAACGCAAAATCCGGGAACATAACACCGGTATGACGGAAACTAGGGCGGCAAGAGTGGAACAAAACACCAGGCTTAAGGCCGAGTCTTCCACCCTTTACCAAGTATATAGATGCATTAATAATATAAGAGATATTGTGATATCCCAACCAAAATCCTGTTCACCATGGAGAAAATCTTCAACTTCACCTGCAACTAGCAACGCTATAAGAGGGGCTGAGCAAAGCGGTAACATAGCCAAGCAACGGTTTGCATAGGAAAGGTATAAAAGGTTAGAGGTTCATGGCAATTTGGGAGGCTTGATAAACAGGTGAATAGGTAGCGCAGCAAAGCGATAGAACGAAGCAACTAGCATAGAAATGATAGTAATGAGATCCAGGGTAGCGATCATCTTGCCTGAAATCCCGCAAGGAAGAAGAACGAGTCCATGAAGAAGACGAACGGATGAAGCCGAACCAAGCGTAGACGAACGAATCCTCACGATCGCAACGAAACAGGAACTATCGAGAAGAAGCACACAACATGATAAACACACCACACATGAACAAGGCATGATGCACAAACAAGCATGATGCAAGACAAGACTACATGAAGCTACTCATGGCAAGAGATGATGCAAACAAGAGCAACACATCAATGCAAGTTTAAATGAGGCCGGGAACAACATATAACAATTCCGGCAAGTCCTCATATGCAAATTTCGAAGTTGGTCCAGATCTGAATAAGCCTTATGTTCAAATTTTTAAACAGCAAGTTAAGATGCACAAAGATGATCTACACGAGATTCTAGTCAAGTTACATATAAAGTTCATTTAATTCGGAGCTACGGCCTAGAAGATATGAGCAAAACAAGTTAAACATGGCATTGATGCAAAATGCATACAAACATCAAGCAAACACTTCAAAACAAGGATGCAACATGATAATATGAAACTATATGCAATTCTAAGTAAGTTTCATATAGAGCACACTCAAAACGGAGCAACGGTTCAACACATGCACTCTATACAAGTTTGAAGGACAAGCTGTCCAAAACATCAACTAGGCATATTGCAAGCATAAAAATAACATGCTACATCACCCCAACATGAGAACAAAAGGCATGGACATGATGTACAGGTAAAGCATAACAAAACATGAACACTGAGCTATCTCCAGAAATCTCTAGAACATGCTCAAACACACATGGAAAGATTGCAAATAATAACAGTTCAGACTTTGCAGAAAATAACATCAGGTTGTAATGTTTAGAGCTATCAAACAACATGTTACAGGAACTTATCATGGCAAACAAAGGCATGGCATGAATCTACTAAATGCATAGATCAAATGTCCTTTAGTGACCATGAGCCAAAAAGGATCAGAAGATATGATGGCACCCATGTAAACATAGCAAGTTATAATACAGATTCAAACATGGCAGAAACAGAATTATGAAGGCATGTTGGTGAGCTTGTACCACTCACCACAGAGCAATACATGGCATGTCAAGGCACCCAACAATAAGAAGACATGTTTGTGAAGCTAAGCATGGCAATATCAAGGTCATAGGGTACATGGAACACTAGCAACAATCATGGCAACAACTAAACTTAATGTTAACAGGCTGACAGCAACATTATGAAGCAACTTTAGTGCAAGATTAAAACAAGCTAAAGCATGCCATAAATTCAACCAGGGGTATGGATGGATAGAGCATGATATGTAGACCAAAACATATTTAGTGAACATCTCCATATTATGCATAGAATGACTAGTAGCAGCAGGTTTACATAGCATCACGAAATAACAGATTTGAATCTAGCGAAACAGTAACAGCAAGTACCCTACTTAACAAGCTCGATTCACTCACCATAAGACATTGCATGACAAGATAAGCATAGCATCAGCAAGAAGACATGTTTATGTAACAATCCAAGGCAAGAACAAGTTCATAGCATGCAAGGATAAACTACAACAACCTTGGCAAAATTGAATAACATGTAAACAATCTGCCAGGAAACATTTTGTAGCAAAAGTAGAGCACGAAAATGACATGATAGACTACTCCATAATTGCAAATAGGGGCATGAATGGATAGACAAAAACCACATGTTCAAAACATCCTTACTGAAGTATCTCAAAATAAGCATGGATCTCTCTGTAGCATCAAGTCTACATGGCATCAAAATAACAGCAGAACAGGGACTAAAATCAGTAACATCACGATGCCTAGTTTGCATGCTTGTGCTAGTCACCACATTGATCACAAAAATACATGGTAATAACCTCTGTAAAGAAGACATGGCATAGTTCAAAACACATGTAGACATCAACCTCATAGGATGCACACATCAATCATGGCAAAAATGACAAAAGAGCAAGTTCTATTAACAGACAACAGACAACATGAAGCACTCTTGCAACGATGATTCAGGCATCAAGATGAGCTCAAATGAACATGATGCAATGGAATGAAATGAAGTACTCGTTGAGACGAACAATTTGACATATTACACACACAAAACGGAGCAGTATGCATGGAGATATGATGCGATGAACATGGCATGATAATGTCAAAATATTTCGGGACTTGGCAAAAATCTCACCCCGGAAAAAAGTGGACGGAGGGGTTCCGGGACGGAGCGGTACGGGACGGGCGCGGGGTGTTTGGTTCGGTGAGGTGGTGGATCTGGTCCACCTGACCAGATCCGGTAGGGACGGCGGCGCCGGCGAGCTCCTCCGGCGAGGCACGGCGAGATCCGGCCGAGGGGCACCGTGGCGGCATCGGGACGAGGCGCGGCGGGGCGCGAGGCGAAGAGGAGGAGGCCGGCGGGGCCATGGCGCTGGAGGCGGAGCGGGCGGCCGAAGGGGCCGGCCGGAGGCGACGACCGGAGCCGAGGGGGATGGCGGCGGCGCCCGGGGCCGATCGAGGCACGGAGGGACCGGCTCCGCGGCGCGGGGGCGGCGCCCGCAGTCGACGGCGGCGTGGCGGAGTCCGGCCGGCGGCGAGGAGGCGGGTCCTGGCGGCGGCGGGCGGATCCCGGCGGCGGGGCGATGTCGCCAGCGGGAGGCGCGAGGCGGCGGGGCGCGCGCGGCGCGGGGTGGCGCGCGCGGGCTTGGGCGGGCCGCGCCTGGGCCCAGCGGGCCGCGGCGGCGGGGAGGAGAGAGAGGGGCTGGCGGGACACGTGTCAGCGCGGGAGTGGCTCCGGCGGCCGGGGCGGACGTGTCCGGCGCGGGCGGATGCGTCCGGTGGCGACGGGAGGAAGAGGACTAGGGTTAGGGTAGGATTTCATCCGCGAATTTGGGGGAGGCTTATTTATAGTTTCTGGGAGCTAGGAGAGTCCAAATGGAGCACGGTTTTCGCCCACACGATCGTGATCGAACGACCGAGAGCATGGAGGGGAGTTTGCTGGGTTTTGGGCCACTTTGGAAGGGTGTTGGGCTGCAAAGAGAAAGGGGGGTTTCGGGCTACGCGGTTAACCGTTGGAGTATCAAACGACCTCCAAATGGCATGAAACTTGACAAGCGGTCTACCGGTGGTATACCAAGGCCGCTTGGCAAGACTCGGTCCATTTCGAGAACGTTTAACACCCGCTCACAACGAGAGACAAA
Organism: Triticum aestivum; assembly: GCF_018294505.1. Classification (NCBI taxonomy): domain Eukaryota; kingdom Viridiplantae; phylum Streptophyta; class Magnoliopsida; order Poales; family Poaceae; genus Triticum; species Triticum aestivum. Next base: position 219,205,044 of record NC_057795.1, read on the forward strand.
AGGGGGACGCCGGAGGGCATAGGAGCGCCGGATTGCAAAACGGACAACGGGGAAAATGCTCGGATGCATGAGACGAACACGTATGCAATGCAATGCACATGATGACAAGATAAAATGCAACATGCAAGAAAATGACATAGCAACGACAGTGAATAACTGGCAGACACCTGGCGCATCGAATCCGGGGCGTTACAGCCATCTCCTCATCCTCGATGGGGGCCATCACCTTGCCAGGGGAATACTACTTCTCAACGGCGACTATCTCTTCAACTCGGCCTTGAGCCTCGCGTAGGTGGCCATCAGAGTTCCTGGGGTAGGCACAGTGGGGCCCTTGCTATTCTTCCAACTTTCTTTGAGGAGTTCGTCTGCCAACGTCGTCAATTATTTGGCCAGTGCTTGTTTCTTGGAGTTCTTTGTCTCCATGGGTTGGCCCGCCAACATGGTCAACTCGTTGGTCGGTGCTCACTTCCTGGAGATTGCTGTCTCCAGGGGTTGTCCGCCGGCAACTCTTTGCCTAGTGCTCCAGGATCCATCCATGAACTGACAAACAAAAAGCAATCGAAAGGAAACCACAATCTCAATGAAAACGGGAAAAGGATAGGATGTGAGAATCGGTCGGTGCGTCTCAAAAAGAAGATTCTTGGAATGAAAATATAGCAGCATAACTGATTCGCCCACCTTTCCTTCATCGGTATAGAAGAAAAATGGCAGAAGTGAGTAGCCTGGAGTGAGGTTTTCTTCAAGAAAGGGAAGAAAGGGCTTGAACGAGCATTCCAGTGAAATGATGGTTGCTTCGTTCAGTCCAACTTGGAGGCCACCTTACCACTGCTGGTAAAGGTGTGGGTTTTGTGATATGACGGGCCATGACGGCCACACCTGGGTGACAGGTGAGTCACGACTATAGCACCTCGCTGTGATTTGGTGGATGGCACGCGGGCCCGGATGCTTTGAAATGTCCCGCATGTAGATAGAGCGGCTAGTCATATAGGAGTGCTCAATATTGTGCACCGCGACCAAGGCGGAGGAAAATGAGAGAACTATGTAATTAATGCATGAGTTTAATTAGGGTAGTTTTGTAAAGTAAGAGATACATTCCTCCAATCGCAAAATGCTTGGTTCATGAGATTTGAGATTTGAGCCCTATAAACCGGAAGGAAGGGAGTACTGCGCGCGGTGTAGTCTAGTCACTTGTTGAAATCTCTAGAAAGGCAAATACTCCTTTCCGGTTTACAGGGCTATACTACTCCCTCCGTCTAGGTGTGTAAGTCATCTTACGAAAACCAAATAGTCCCAAAACACTTAGGTGCAGTGCATTAACTTCTACCTTGATTCTTGTTTCTTGACATATCAACCAATAAGAGATGAGAGGTGTGCATGATTTTAATGACTTGCAATGGCTAGTTCATTGCATGCAATGCTATTAATTAGCAAATAAACATTGGTGACCCCAGGAGGAAACGGTGCTAAGCGCGTGGACCTATGCAGAATGAGTATCAACCAATGGATGATGGAGTTTAATTGTTAAACAATAGCAATTTTGTCTCATGCAAGAGCCTGGCTAGTATAAGCATGCTCCAAGGCACCGCACCACGCGAGCGTTCGCAACTGCCACGTTCGGGTTGCGCTTGGCTCTTCGCCTCTTTGGGAAGATGAACAATGATGTTACTCCTACTTGTACAGTATCGAATCCACTCCTGCATGTCCGTCCACCTCGTGCGGGAGGGATAGCGTGTAGCGAAAGCTTCTACTTACTGCTCCTGCCTTTGCGTCTATGACAGGTGGGCCCAACAGGTGGTTGGCCCTCCTGTCATGCAGCCAAAGGCAGGGGCAGTGAAGGCACCGGAGCTCAGTCCGCGAGGGAGAGGGCGTTGTAGTAATCAAATTTCTCGGTCTTGTACGAGTTGACACGACACATCAAAGCACTGCACTCGATATAAGTCTTTTTACACATTTCAAATGGACTACAACATACAGATGTATGTAGACATATTCTGCTTCGTATGTAGTCACTTGTTGCAATCTCTAAAAAGACATATATTTGGAAACGGAGGGAGTACAACGCATGCATGCATGTCGTGACTTTCCTTTTGATACTTGCATGTGTTGATTTGATGCACCTTGCCAAATTTTGACTATAAATTAAACTAACCAAATTTTCATGCATGTCACAAAAGATTACGGGGCTGTTTGGATTGTGACTATGTTTGTCTTATGTTGCCACATTATTTTTCCCACACTTGCCACACTTGCCTAATCCTGAGTTACTCAAATTGTTAGACACACTTTGGCTTGCCTAAGGGAATCTTGCCACAATTTTTGTGTCTATGACATGTGGGGTTCACTGCTAATAAAAAAAATTGTTTTCTTAGGTGTGGCTAATAAAAAAGACTTATATTTAGGAACGGAGGGAGTAGAAAATATAAATAATAATGCATGTTGGGGCAACCCACGTTTCGGCTAATTTTAGCCATGGGCTTGTTCACAATTTTTACGAGGGGGTGGTTGTTAATTTAATGGAGGGACTTGTAGTACCAGACTTGAACGATATAAAGTGCGACCTGGCACACCGTAACAACACTTGGAACAAGCTGGTAGCTATCTCAAAAAACAATCAACAACTAAAAAACTGCGACCTGGCATGTAGTAGTACACAATTTTAAACGATTGTTTTGATGGAGTGAAAAAGGAAAACTACCCCACTACGTATATATAGGCCGGAGCCTCCGCGCTTGCTTGCTAGGGTTGATCTATTCACACACTCTCATCCTCTCCAGAAAAATTGTCTGCTACGGGGTAGTAACACTGTCTTTCTCCCTTCAAAAACACTATCTTTCTATCCTCACCGCCGGTGAAGGGGAGGAAGGGCAGCATTTAGGCCGTCATCGACAGCGAGGGAGGAGACCCACTGCCGGCCGCACCGTTATCTCTAGCCGAGCGCTAGTGCGGGAGGTCCCCCGATCCCTTCGTCGTTGCCTGTGGGCGGATCCGACCTCCCGCCGCCCACCTATCCACATCCTGACGACCTTCAGGTATATCTTCGTTCGAAACCGCCTTAGCTCTACTTCCCCAGCTTGCTACGTCGCTGCATGTGCATCATTTTCTACCTCTCAGCCCCTCTCGATCGGATGGTCCAACGTCACCTCTCAGCCCCTTTGTTTTACATTTTTCTTTTTATTTAATTTTCCTGTTTATTTATTTATTATTTTTTGATCTATTTTAGTTTTTATAAAATACAAAAAAAACTCCTAAAATATTGTTATAATATAGCCCACTACCTCAAATTTTTTGGTGCAATAATAAAAATACTTGGTACATTTTTATTATTAAAAAGGTATTTAAATATTTGTTTTAGCCACTATTTATTTTAGTGCATTAAAATATTTTATAAAAATGTGGAATCTCCACAATAATTACCTATGCATTATTTGTCACTTCTCGCACATTTTAGGTTTAATGTTTGAAAACTTTTGAGGTTTGCCTTGATTTTAAATTTGAAGTTTGAACTGGGTTTCGAACCGACGCAAGTTTATCAACAGTAACCGAGGTGACGTGGCATCATTAACAGAGTTCACTGTTGCTTAATTATCCGAGCATCACAATTTATGTACGCATTGACTGAGCCCGCTAGTCAGTGACTACGACTAGCACACTATTGACTAAAAGAAGTATTTCTAGGAATATTTGAATTTAGAATTTTCATAAATATCTGTTCAAACTACAATAATTGATACTCCCTCGGTTCCATAATGTAGTGCCTATAGATTTTTACAAAAGTTAAACATTACAAACTTTGACCATGTTTATAGACAAAATTAGGTACATCTAGAATACCAAATGCACATCATTGGATACATCGTGACTTAAATTTTCAGTATGTACATATTTCGTGTTGTAGATGTAGACAGTTTTCTCTATACACTTGGTCAAAGTTGGCAAAGTTTGACTTTCACAAAAATCTATAGGCACTACATTGTGGAATGGAGGGAGTAACTCTTGAACCATAGCTCCTAAAAATCTGAATAATATTAAAGATTTCATAAAAACACTCTTTCTATTTATGCCATGATCATACATGTTAAAGCAACTTATAATTGATGTTTAGTGCAAAACATGAAATAATTTTTATCTAAGCAGTTTGGAGATTGGAATTGATATATTTTTTCTCAATTCCACTACAACTAAATTGATCCTTGATGCATTAGATCAATTCAACACCATTAACATGTCATGACTTGCATCTTGGATGTGCATTGTAATGTATGTATGATAAGCCTCTTCGGTCGGTGTTTGTTTCTTCCCTTTACAAGTTGAGCCTCAGGTAGAGTACGACACCGCCACTTGAGAGTAGTGGCCCACTATTGAGTTGCTAGAGCAATCCCCTTAATGTAGGATCAATAAGTATGTCTAGATCGGGGGTGTGCATAGACTACTAAGAAAAAAGCTGGACTCATTTCCCAAAATTAAATTGTCTGGCAATTTTAGGATTTTCTAGGAATTTATCAAGCACCATACAAACGTAAGTCAATAGGAGTATAGGTAGCGTAAAGTAGAGACATACACATGAAATTAAACAAGTTCAGTTAGCGATATGCAAACACCGATTCGCTCCGTGAAGATTTTTCCCATGGTTCGGATAGTTGGTGCTATCTTACATCCACATTGAGGGAGGATCTGACTCACGAAGGGTCTAAGATCCCAAGGATCTTGGTTGCTATATTCCCTGAAGAAATGTCACACGGAGGACACTACATTTCCACTATGGTGTAAGCCCGCAAATGAATTGTTGGAAATAGGCCCTAGAGGCAATAATAAAGATGTTATTATCATATTTCCTTGTTCATGATATATTTTTATTATACATGCTACAATTGTTTTGATCGGAAACTTAAATACATATGTGAATACATAAACGAATACAGTGTCCCTAGTGAGCCTCTACTAGACTAGCTCGTTGATTAAATACGGTTAAGGTTTCCTAACCATAGACATGAGTTGTCATTCAGTAATGGGATCACATAATTAGGAGAATGATGTGATGGACAGACCCAACCGTAAGCTTAGCATCAGATCGTATCACTTAGTTTATTTGCTATAGTTTCTTCATGTCAAGTATCTGTTCCTTACACTACTGCAGGATACTGCTAACACAACACTATGTTCAGAGACCCTTTGCCGAAACTGTGTGCAATGTAATAATCGCAAACGGTGGTGTAAAAACCCGTCAAAATAGGTGCAAAATGTTTGTGAGGGCGGAGCCATCAAACATGGTTCAGATTTTATTTGCATGTGCGATGAAGGACACACGGTTAATCCATTCAAACTGTCTGCGATGAGGCAGAACAACACAAATGGGAAGCCATAACAATGTGTGTGTGATGTGGGACACACGGTTAATCCAATCGAACTGTTTTCGATGAGGTAGAACAACAGAAATGGGCAGCCATATCAATATGTGTGCGATATACGACATACCATTAACTCGGACGAACTGTTTTCGATTAGGGAACACAACAGAAACAATTCAACTTAACAAGATGTGTGTGATACGCGGCATACAGTTCACATGGATGAACTGTTTGCGATGAGCCAAAAGAACACAAACGACTCATGTAAATAAGATGTGTGTGATACATGGCAAACAGCCGACTCGGATAAACTGTTTGCGATGAGAAATTACAATACAGAAGGTGAATACAGTTACTTCGTGTGCGATTCTGTGTGTACAAAAAACTTTGAAAAATAAAAACTAGTTGCTTGCGGTGGCATAGTATTGCACATGATGCGTCTGCGAGTACTCATGTGCGATGATTAGTATATTACACATACATTTCCTTATGTTAACATGTGTGTGAATTTGCAATATGGACAGTTAATATGCAAATGCCTTCTGGACATCAGGCACACGCTTAAACCCAATGAACTGTGTATGATACTAATGCTTTCCATGAAAATTTATGAACTTGGGTAATAGCATTTGAGAAACATATATATATATATATATATATATATATATATATATATATATATATATATATTGGTTACACTATTTGGCAAAAGGAGGATCTTCGTCACACAGTTTTGCCAACCATATGGTCCATATCTACATACTTTTTTTTGAAAATATCTACATACTTAACATAGTAACAACTATCACATTTTAAGAGGCTAAGGGTCAACAACCATATGGTCCATATCTACATACTTACATATATAGTAACAGCTAGCACATTTTAAGAGGATGAGGGCCAACAACCACAACTATCCACTGGAAGCAGCTTGATCACGGTGACTCGACATCTCGTGAATGAAAAGGAAGAGCCCTCCCGTGCCTTGGTAGAGCATGAGTAGAACAGTGTCTCCAATTTTACAATATGGATGCATTGCCACGAGAAGCAAGAACTTGTTATTTTGAATGGTTCCATTTTTGCAGGAAATGCAGTACCTTGCAATCACTTTGGCGTTATTAGCACGCACAAGTGTAATTCGACCACGCCGGGAAATCGATCCAGGAACTGCTACAGGGGGCAATTTCTGTTGACATGTAGAATAAAAAACAACTGTAACATATCATTGAAGATATATATAGTTTATGAGCATCAACATTAAAATAAGACTTTTTACTAGCGCTTTGTGCACACAATTGGTCTTGTTCAGTGTGTGCACCATAGGTCTAATTAATTCCATCCAAAATCCAGCGTTCATATGCTATGCTATCTCTGTCAGATTATCAACAAAGTTTATGACATGCATCAAGTCCTTCCAGTGAAATTTGGTACGCTTAGTAACATACAAATCGTTCGCTATGCATCCAACATATCCTGCTTAAAAGGTGGAAAAGTTTTATTTATTCAGAACATGTCAGAAGAATATATAGTGCACATAAATTGGTAAATAGAATTTGTTACTACCTAGGAACGGAGTCAGAATATGATATCACAATTGGTTGCTTAAATAGTGATCAATTGGTTGCTTAAATAGTAATATGACAGCATGGAGAAAGTTGAAAGGACACTAACCTCGATCAGACTTTGATCGACTGATGACATTGGGGAAGTAGACATCCATGTTAATTAGACCAGCTATGGTGCACGCACTAGAATTTTATTGCCAGCTTTCAGTTCGTAACCTTAGACATTTTTCTCCAAAGGTCCACATTAAAATAGGAGTGACCATCTTTATCAAGTTTTACGCTAACCGTCATTGTAAATCCATGCTGCGTTGTCAATATGACGTCCCGGGAGTCATCAGCAAAGTAAAGCCCAAGATTTCCTTCTACTCCTATTCTTGTAAAGCAAGGGATGTACTACTTGAAAGGAAAATTAAGATCATAAATTAGATATATTGAAATAACAGAGCAAGATGCAAATATGGGAGTAACTGATAGAACAAATCCATATATAGATGAAAGCAACAACAAAAAACAACAACAACAAAGCCTTTAGTTCCAAACAAGTTGGGGTAGGCTAGAGGTGAAACCCATAAGATCTCGCAGCCAACTCATGGCTCTGGTACATGGATAGCAAGCTTCCACGCACCCCTGTCCATAGCTAGCCCTTTGTCGATACTCCAATCTTTCAGGTCTCTCTTAACGGACTCCTCCCATGTCAAATTCGGTCGACCCCGCCCTCTCTTGACATTCTCCGCATGCTTTAGCCGTCCGCTATGCACTGGAGCTTCTAGAGGCCTGCGCCGAATATGCCCAAACCATCTCAGACGATGTTGGACAAGCTTCTCCTCAATTGGTGCTACCCCAACTCTATCTCGTATATCATCATTTTGGACTCGATCCTTCCTCGTGTGGCCACACATCCATCTCAACATACGCATCTCCGCCACACCTAACTATTGAACATGTCACCTTTTAGTCGGCCAACACTCCGCGCCATACAACATTGCGGGTCGAACCACCGTCCTGTAGAACTTGCCTTTTAGCTTTTGTGGCACTCTCTTGTCACAGAGAATGCCAGAAGCTTGGTGCCACTTCATCCATCCGGCTTTGATTTGATGGTTCACATCTTCATCAATACCCCCATCCTCCTGCAACATTGACCCCAAATACCGAAAGGTGTCCTTCCAAGGTACCACCTGGCCATCAAGGCTAACCTCCTCCTCCTCACACCTAGTAGTACTGAAACCACACATCATGTACTCAGTTATAGTTCTACTAAGCCTAAACCCTTTCGATTCCAAGGTTTGTCTCCATAACTCTAACTTCCCATTTACCCCCGTCCGACTATCGTCAACTAGCACCACATCATCCGCAAAGAGCATACACCATGGGATATCTCCTTGTATATCCCTTGTGACCTCATCCATCACCAATGCAAAAAGATAAGGGCTCAAAGATGACCCCTGAAGAAGTCCTATCTTAATCGGGAAGTCATCGGTGTCGACATCACTTGTTCGAACACTTGTCACAACATTATCGTACATGTCCTTGATGAGGGTAATGTACTTTACTGGAACTTTGTGTTTCTCCAAGGCTCACCACATGACATTCGGCCTTCTCCAAGTCAATGAGCACCATATGCAAGTCCTTCTTTTGCTCCCTATATCTCTCCATAAGTTGTCGTACCAAGAAAATGGCTTCCATGGTCGACCTCCCAGGCATGAAACCAAACTTATTTTTGGTCACACCCTTCATTCTTCTTAAGCGGTGCTCAATGACTCTCTCCCATAGCTTCATTGTATGGCTCATCAGCTTAATTCCACGGTAATTAGTACAACTTTGAACATCCCCCTTGTTCTTGAAGATTGGTACTAATATACTCCGTCTCCATTCTTCTGGCATCTTGTTTGCCCGAAAAATGAGGTTGAAAAGCTTGGTTAGCCATACTATCGCTATGTCCCCGAGACCTTTCCACACCTCAATGGGGATACAATCAGGGCCCATCGCCTTGCCTCCTTTCATCCTTTTTAAAGCCTGCTTCACCTCAGACTCCTGGATGCGCCGCACAAAACGCATGCTGGTCTCATCAATGGAGTCGTCCAGTTCAATGGCAGAACTCTCATTCTCCCCATTGAACAGCTTGTTGAAGTACTCCCGCCATCTATGCTTAATCTCCTCGTCCTTCACCAAGAGTTGGCCTGCTCCGTCCTTGATGCATTTGACTTGGCCAATATCCCTCGTCTTCCTCTCCCGGATCTTAGCCATCTTATAGATGTCTCTTTCACCTTCCTTCGTGCCTAACCGTTGGTAGATATCCTCATATGCCCGACCCCTTGCTTCACCAACAGCTCGCTTTGTGGCCTTCTTCAACATCTTGTACTTCTCTATGTTGTCTGCACTCCTATCCAGGTATAGGCGTCTGAAGCAATCTTTCTTCTCTTTAATCGCCTTCTGGACATCATCATTCCACCACCAGGTATCCTTATCTTCGCTTCTCCTTCCCCTGGACACTCCAAACTCCTCTGAGGCCACCTTATGGATGCAAGTCGCCATCTTCATCCACACATTGTCCGCATCCCCTCCTTCCTCCCAAGGGCCCTCCTTAATTACCCTCTCCTTGAACACCTGAGCTACCTCCCCCTTGAGCTTCCACCACTTCATTCTAGCGACTTTGGCACGCTTATCCCGCTGGACACGAATCCAAAAGCGAAAGTCAGCAACCACCAGCTTATGCTGGGGTACAACACTCTCTCCAGGTATCACCTTACAGTCTAGGCACGCACGCCTATCTTCTCTTCTCGAGAGGATGAAATCAATCTGGCTAGAGTGTTGGCCACTACTAAAAGTCATCAGATGTGATTCTCTCTTTCTAAAGAGGGTGTTAGCTACAATCATGTTGTAGGCTAGAGCAAAGCTTAAGACATCTTCTCCTTCTTGATTCCTGATGCCATAGCCAAAGCCCCCATGCGCCCCTTCAAAACCTGTGTTAGATGTACCCACGTGGCCATTGAGGTCTCCTCCTATGAAGAGCTTCTCACCAATCGGTACACTCCTAACCATGTATTCCAAGCCTTCCCAGAACTCCCTCTTGGTGTTCTCATTGTGGCCTACTTGCGGGGCATACGTGCTGATAACATCGAGAACCATGTCCTCAACTACCAGCTTGAGCAGGATAATCCGGTCCCCACGTCTCTTGACGTCTACCACTCCATACTTGAGGCTCTTGTTGATCAAGATGCCTACGCCATTTCTATTTGCAGCCATCCCCGTGTACCACAGCTTGAAGCCGGTATCCTCCACCTCCTTCGCCTTCTGTCCTCTCCATTTGGTTTCTTGGACGCAAAGGATATCAACACCTCTCCTCACCGCTGCATCAACTAGCTCCCGAAGCTTCCCTGTCAGAGACCCTACGTTCCAGCTACCTAAGCGAATCCTCCTAGGCTCGGCTAGCTTCCTTACCCTTCGCACTCGTCGAGTCAAATGCGAAGACCCTTGCTCATTTTCCACTACATCCGGGCGCTGATGTAGCGCGCCACTAAGGATGCGACGACCCGATCCTCACTCACTTGCCACTATATCCGGATCAAGATATGGCGCGCCACTTGAGGGGTGACGGCCCGGCCCTTGCCCATTTTCCACCACACCCGGGTTCCGATGTGGCGCGTCGCTGAGAGGGTTACGCCCCAACGAAAACCTTTTGGGTTTCATATCCATAAGAGTTGCTAAGTTTTTACGTTGGCTCGCCAAGCCTATCACAACCCTCCTCCTTTATCCGGGCTTGGGACCGGCTATGTTGAGACATCATAGGCGGAGTTCCATATATAGATGAAAGAAAAGTACAAAAATATAGAATTAAAAATAGATAATGTAACAAAGATTTGATGCAAATATATAGATAATGTAGCACAAGACGGCATATGTTCACAAATTTAGGCCATGCAGACCATGGTAGGTTGAGATTGAACATACCAAGCGCTCCCTGAAGTCATCCGGAATGGTGATATAGAACTTCGTTTTCGACTGGCCACGACCACAGTTGCCCGATTTGTGCTTGCACTATGGACACATGAATGAACACCCACGAATCAGCTAGAACAAAAATGATTCCACGATGATTTCCGCCGGTTGATTAATAGCGATGGACGACTGTGATAATAGATGAGTGAATATTTCGCTAATTAAGTTGATTACCTTCTCCGTGAGAAAAATCCCCGGCCCAATCCCGCAGAAAACCCTAGTCGACTAGAGTCTAGAATTTCGATGCAGATAGGTGGCGGAAAGTGGTAGTGACGAAATCCGGTGCCGTTTGGAGTGCGACCTACGTCCGCCACCAATAGCCGTCGAGCTTAGGGTGCAGAGTTGCGGAGGAGTCCATGGCGAGTGAGTGGGGACGAAGTTGGCGAGGGTTTTGTTTTTTCCTTTTGCATGTGTGAGTGAACACACACGGTTCGCAGAGGCGACGGAGATGAATCGTCTGAGATAGTAAATCACCGAGATTGAATGGGAATCCAAATTTCCTTTGTCCTGCATCCATGAGTTTTTTTCTATGATGAACATAAACCCTGCTAATCACCGTGTTCAAATTTGACACTTTTCTCGGTTCATTTACAATATTTAGGGGATTATGTGCATTTTGTAGGCTTTAATGCACATAATTCAAATTCAAACCATCGGTGCATGAAAGGGTGCACAAGAACAGTCCGGAAAAACTATACTCGTGGTATTTAGTAATTTCTCAAGCCTTTTTACAAGGAATGGGCAGAGATTTCAATGGAATGCGTGGCAATAGTCAACCACAAATGCGTCATTTACTGGGTTATCAACTATATGTAGAACAATGAAATATGTGCTTGAAAAACATGACGACTGGCATGGTGCCATGGTATGGCCTCACCGTGCCCTGGTTAAAAGCTGAGAAGGTTTGATTTATGTCGTCATGCACGCCCTTCATAAATCGAACCATCACCGAGGAAGTTCAATGCTTTCGAGAGGGAAATCACCAAGATTGAAGGGGAATCCAAATTTCCTTTCTAGTTTGTCATTCAGTTTTTTTTCGAACGATCAACATACCGCCTCAAATGCAACGTGTTCAAATTTGACATTTTTCTGAACTCATTTACTATATTTAGGGGATTATGTGCAGTTTCTAGGCGTTAATTATGCACATAATTCAAATTGGAACAATAGGTGCATGAAAAGGTGCACAAGAATGGTTTGGAAAACCATGGCCGTGCTATTTAGTACATTCTCATGCCTTTTATAAGGAATGGGCAGATATTTCAAGGAAATGTGTGGCAATAGTCAACCATAAACGCGTTGTTTACTGGGTTAACAACTATACAAAAATGAAATACATGCTTGGAAAACATGACGCCTAGTGTGGTGCCATGGTGTGACCTCACCGTGCCCTGGTAAAAATGTCGTCATGCACGCCTTTCATAAAATGAACCATCACCGAGGAAGTTTCATGGTTTCGAAGGGGAAATCACCAAGATTGAAGGGGGTCCAAATTTCCTTTGTCCTTTGTCCATGAGTTTTTTTCTATGATGAACATATAACCTACAAATCACCGTGTTCAAATTTGGCACTTTTCCGGGTTCATTTGCCATATTTAGGGGATTATGTGCATTTCCTAAGCATTAATGCACATAATTCAAGTTCAAAAAATCGATGCATGAAAGGGTCCACAAGAACGGCCTGGAAACCATGCTTGTGCCATTTAGTAAATTCCCATGTCTTTTACAAGGAATGACAGATATTTTGATGAAATGGGTGGCATAATAGTCAACCACGAATATTTGTTTGTTGGGTTTTCAACTATAGAAAAAATGAATTTTTTTTTCTTAAAAAGCATAACGCCTGGCATGGTGCCATGATATGACCCCACCATGCCCTGGTAAAAATTTGAGAAGGTTTGGCTTATGTCGTCATGCACATCCTTCATAAATCGAACCATCACCGAGGAAGTTCCATGCTTTCGAGAGGGAAATCCCCAAGATTGAAGGGGAATCCAAATTTCCGTCCTAGTTTGTCATTCCGTTTTTGTCCAACAATCGACATACCGCCTCAAATGCAACGTGTTGAAATTTGACATTTTCCCGGGCTCATTTACCATATTTAGAAGATTTTGTGCATTTTCTAAGCATCAATGGACATAATTCAAATTCGAACAATCGGTGCAGGAAACGGTGCACAAGAACGGTCTGGAAAACCATGCTCGTGTTATTTAGTACATTCTCATGCCTTTTACAAGTAATGGGCAGATGTTTCAACGAAATGTGTGGCAATAGTCAACCATAAACATGTCATTTACCGGGTTAACAACTATACAAAAAATGAAACACATGGTTGGAAAACATGACGCCTGGTGTGGTGCCATGGTATGGCCTCACCATGCCCTGGTAAAAATTGGAGAATCTTTTCCTTATGTTGTGATGCACGCCTTTCATAAAATTGAACTATCACCTAGGAAGTTTCATGGTTTTGAGGGGGAAATCACCAAGATTGAAGGGGGGGGGGGGTCCAAATTCCATTTGTCCTTTGTCCACGAGTTTTTTTCTACGATGAACATACAACCTACAAATCACCGTGTTCAAATTTGGCACTTTTTCGGGTTCATTTGCCATATTTAGGGGATTATGTGCATTTCCTAGGAATTAATGCGCATAATTCATGTTCAAATATGCGGTGCATGAAAGGGTCCATAAGAACGGCCCGGAAAACCATGCTCGTGCCATTTAGTAAATTCTCATGCCTTTTACAGGGAATCGATAGATATTTCAATGAAATGTGTGGCAATAGTCAACCACAAATGTTTGTTTGTTGGGTTTTCAACTATAGAAAAAAGGAATAAATGCTTAAAAAACATCACGTCTAGCATGGTGCCATGGTATGACCTCATCATGCCCTGGTAAAAATTTGAGTAGGTTTGGCTTATGTCGTCATGCATGCCCTTCATAAATCGAACCATCACCGAGGAAGTTCCACGCTTTCGAGAGGGAAATCCCCAAGATTGAAGGGGAATCCAAATTTTCTTTGTTGTTTGCCGTGGAGTTTTTTTCTATGACGAACATACACCCTGCAAATCACCGTGTTCAAATTTGGCATTTTTCCAGGCTCATTTACCATATTTAGGGGATTATGTGCATTTTCTAGGCATTTAGCGCTTATAAATCCAATCCAGCTACAGGTGCACGGGTGTGATGTGAGGGACGTGGATTGCCGTTCGATCGTGGCGCATCCTGCAGTGCACACGCGTGAGCCACGTGGCTGGGGTTCCGGCTAATCATAACGCAACACAAAATAGGCTCGGTGCACACTATTTCTGGGAGCGACAGAGATGAACCGTGTGCGATAATGAACAAGCAAAATTGTAAGGGAAACCAAATTTCTGTTGTTGTTTGTCGTTGAGATCTTGAATACCACCGCACTGTACGGCTGCCCGGCCCCTCCGTCCCAGAGCTCTCTCCAGGCGTCGTACATGTCACCGCAGTGCACAATAACTGGTAAGGAAGCAATGGCATCCCGCCGCATCGTGTTCCTTGTCGCCCGCGACCACACACATGGTAAGGAAGCGATGGCATCTCACCACACCGAGTTCATCACCACCAGCAGCCAGACAGTTACATGGGCGGACTTTGAGGCTGCCATGGTCGAATGGGTGGTGGACCTAGAGGCGGCCAAAGCCGCACAGAAGGAGCGGAAATGGCAGAAAGCAGTGAAGAAAAGAGAGTCCCGCCACCGCAAGAAAAAAGAGGCCGCATCCCATGATGAGGAGAGCTTGGCGGATACCGAAGCACGGTGGGCTGCCGCCTACATGGCTAGGAAGGAGAACGCCGGCGTCTGGCCAGCATGACCCGATGGCAGCATGTGAGAAGTAGTTTGTAGTATTAGAGAATATTACCAGTAGTACTTTAAGTTTGTAGTATTAATGTACAATGTTGGTAAAAGCATCCTTTGAGGGCTTTGAGCGTTGATTAGCATGTGTGCCCGTGTGCATTTTTTTGCATCTATCATTAGAAGATCACAAAATCACACGGTTTCTATGCCGTACCCGTCTGCATTTTTTTGCGTTAATGACCCATAAGTCAGTTACCTGTGCAATGTTTCCTAATAAACCAGGCGTACCATTGACCGAAAAATCAAGTACACGTGTACATTTTTTTGGAAGATGGGATCTGCCAACTTTCTTTTTTCCCCGCACACGAGTATTTTACGCGCTTCGTCTGTGTTGTGTGTTTCCCCCGCCCAAGTTTCAAGTTTCACAGCGAAATTTTCATTAGGCGCACGATTTCAGTGTTTATTCCTCCAACATCATCCCCACCCTCAGTATCCCCCCTCCTCGAGCCTCCCCTATCGGCATCTCAAACCGCCGCCGCTGCAACCACATCTTCAACCACATCTATGTTCTGCTTGGATCCAGTTAGGTGATGACCCACAAGTGTAGGGGATCTGTCATAGTCCTTTCGATAAGTAAGACTGTCGAACCCAACGAGGAGCAGAAGGAAATGACAAGAAGTTTTCAGTAAGGTATTCTCTGCAAGCACTGAAATTATCGGTAACAAATAGTTTTGTGATAAGGTAATTTGTAACGAGCAACAAGCAATGAAAGTAAATAAAGTGCAGCAAGATGGCCCAATCCTTTTTGTAGCAAAGGACAAGCCTGGACAAATTCTTATGGAGAAAAGCGCTCCCGAGGACACATGGGAATTATCGTCAAGCTAGTTTTCATCACGCTCATATGATTTGCGCTCGTTACTTTGATAATTTGATATGTGGGTGGCCGGTGCTTGGGTACTACCCTTTATTGGACAAGCATCCCACTTATGATTAACCCCTATTGCAAGCATCTGCAACTACAAAAGAAGTATTAAGGTAAACCTAACCATAGCATTAAACATATGGATCCAAATCAGCCCCTTACGAAGCAACTCATAAACTAGGGTTTAAGCTTCTGTCAATCTAGAAACCCATCATCTACTTATTACTTCCCAATGCCTTCCTCTAGGCCCAAATAATGGTGAAGTATCATGTAGTCGACGTTCACATAACACCACTAGAGGAGAGACAACATACATCTCATCAAAATATCGAACGAATACCAAATTGGCATGACTACTAATAGCAAGACTTCTCCCATGTCCTCAGGAACAAACGTAACTACTCACAAAGCATATTCATGATCATAATTAGAGGGGTATTAATATGCATTAAGGATTTGAACATATGATCCTCCACCAAATAAACCAACAAGCATCAACTACAATGAGTAATCAACACTACTAGCAACCCACAGGTACCAATCTCAGGTTTTGGGATAAAGATTGGATACAAGAGATGAACTAGGGTTTGAGAGGAGATGGTGCTGGTGAAGATGTTGATGGAGATTGACCTCCTCCTGATGAGAGGATCGATGGTGATGACGATGGTGATGATTTCTGTCGGATTTTGGGTTCTGGCAAAACCCTTAAGGCTCGAACTCTGGGGTGCGCGCGAAGATCTTCCCCCTACCAATCCACGTCCCAACGCATCACTGAGAATCTAAGCTAAACGATGAACAACACAAGGGACAGAAGATTTATACTAGTTTGGGCCACCATGGTGGTGTAATACCCTACTCCAGTGTGTGGTGTGGTGGATTGCCTCAGGGGCTGATGATGAACAGTACAAGGGAAGAACAGCCTCGCAAGAGGTGTTCTTGGGCTGGTGCGGTGAACCACTTGGGTGAGTTCGATCGCCTCTGGATCTGATGAGAACTGGATGCCCTCTACTATGGTGGCTAGCTCTATATATAGAGGCCCTGGTCCTCTTCCCAAATATTGAGCGGGAAGGGCACCAACAACGGCCATTTTAAAGGGGAACATCTAGTACAGGTTATCCTGACTAAAGTTGGTCTTCGGTTGCCAAAGGCACTGGCGATGACGCCGTCTTGGGCTCCAGGTGACCTCCGACCTGCCGCTCTGCTGGTCTTGGTCTTGTGGCACTAAAATGGTAACCTTTGCTTAGTGCCACGGTACTCTGTGCCTGTGCTTGCCCCCTTTGCACCAAAGAGGAAACAAGGACACTGCACAGGCCGGCGCCCGCCTGGCGCCCGCCTCGTCTCGATTGTCATGGCTTGCGTCACGAGCACCTCGTGACGTACCCCTGCCTTGATCTCTCCACCTCCTCGCGAGCCTGCCTAGTGAGGCCACTCCTGAGGAAGCCTTGCGTCGTCCGCCCCGCGAGGCTTGGCCCCTCGTGAGGGTCTTGAGCTTGAGTTCATGAAGATGGGCCTACTGGGCCACCACTTGAGCCACGCCGTAGGCCGCAGGTAGGCAAGTCTGGGGACCCCCGTTCCCAGAACGCCGACAGTAGCCCCCAGGCCCAAGGCGCGCTCGGATTTGGCTTAGCAGTGAAGCGGAAGGGCAAGTGCGGAGCGCCACGGGCACCAACAGCCTGCGGCCTTGGTCACCTGCGTGGAGGTTGATTGAACGTGGGCCTCTCCGCTTCCCCATGCTACCTCGTCAACTGCCCAACATGACAAGCCCCTGCATGCAGAAATGAGTCATGATTACCTGCAATCGTGGAGGCCGACGGTTGGCCTCCCTCGGGTTATAAATGCGGGAGGGCGCAGGCCCCCGCTGCACATCTTCCTCCTTCCGCTTAATTCTTCTTTCTCCCTGCTCCAGCCGCCCACCGCATCCTATGGTGTCGCCGAAGAGGTTCTCAGCCGCGTCGAAAGGAAATGCTCGTCGTGAAGGGCCTGACTCTCCTCCGCCCAGGCGCGGTCGAGATCGTCCCCGCAAGCACCCCACGACTCCCGCAGTGGCTCCTCATGGTCGTGGCGGTGATCTCCCGTGTGGTGACGGGCGCCCGTTGGGTGAGGGATGGTGTGTTGTCGCCGCGCGGCATCCCAGGCCACGCTTCCACTCGGCTGAAGTCCTGCCAGAGTTTGTCGTGTGGTCGGCGGACCCGACCGGTAGCTGGCTCCAGCTTCCCCGCTTCTTCGCGAGTGAACTCCCGGCCAGCTCTCCTGCCGGCCTCTGGCTCCAAGCGGACGGCTCCTGCAGCAGGGCTTCCTGGATCTCGTTGGAGATCTCCGTTGCCGGGAACATGGCCTTGGCCCACGGCTGGTAGCCGTTTGCCCGCGCGCATGGCCTGGGCCATCGGTGCACCCTGCATTTCAAGTTTGACGGTGACGCCACCCTCTACGTGAGGGTGTTCAGAGACGATGGCCACCGTATCATGTGCTGCCCTGAAGATGATGACGGCGACCGGGTGCTTAGCCTTGGCAACGGCCGTGACGAAGACGAAGGCGAGCTCGTGCCTGGCGGAGTCCGCAGCTCGCCAAGCTTCGGTGGCTCCCCCTCTGATGACAGCTCCTCCAGCGACGGCCGTGATCAACCACCGCGCCATCGTGCTCGCTTCGAGGGGGGTAGCGGGTCATCCCGCTGTCGCGCCTCGATGAAGCGTGAGGAGGGGTTTGATTTAGCTACGGAGGGCGGTGCGAATCCCCCTCCACGAGTCGTCGCCGGGCAAGCCGCATTTATTTTGTTTTTCTCCTTTTCCTGCATAGAGAGAGAGAGAAGTGTGGAGCCCCGTGGGGGCATGCTGGACTGTTTCCTTTAATTATCATGCTATTTCCATTATTCCCATGCGGTTACGGTATTGCGTCCTCATGCGTAGGAACAACTTAGCTCGGGGGGGGGGGGGACTCGTTGCAGCTTCGCCTCGCGAGGCTCCTGCCTGAGGCCTCGTCGAGGCATCTTGAGGCCTGCAAAAATTAGCCGGAGGGATAGCTTTCGAACCCTAGTCGTGAGGGTGACCGGCTTAGGTCCCGTGTTTGTGTCGCGGTGCCCGTGAGGCATGGACCAGGAGGAGTGCTCCCGCTGTGAACTTGAGTAGGGAAGCCTCATGAAATTTGGTTAGAAGATACTCGCGAGGGTGCCCGCGCAGCCCCCTCGCGAGGCTTGCGAAAGATAAGACGAGTCCGGCGAGCAACAAAGACAGAGATTCATGGGCCGGGGACAGCAAACAACTCAAAAAGCAACTCCAATAAAGTTTCGAACAAGGGTGAACAAGCCATCTGCAGAAAGCAAATGAAAAGCCGCGTCCGACACCTAATCTAGTGTTCGACGTCTTCTCACCAGTGCGGAGCTAAGTGATGCCACTGGGCGTGGGCGGGAGCCCCCGAGGCCCGAGGGCGGCACTCCGGAGACTCCGGGGCGTGTACATCCCCAACTCATTATTACATGAGAGTGTCACGGGCGGCGAGCTTCACAGGCATTGGCCTTCTTCATAGGCACCAGGCCTTTTCTTGGGGCGATGCGCTTCACAGGCGTTGGGCCTTCTTCACAGGCACCGGGCCTTTCCTTGGGATGACGAGCTTCACAGGCGTTGGGCCTTCCTTACTGGCACCGGGCCTTACTTCAAGGGTAAAAGCTCCAGAGGTGCTGAATGTTCCACGCGTTCGGGATGGGCACCCCCTCCTGGGTCTCCAAGCGCGCAGCGCCAAGACTGGAAACATGAACAACCTTGAATGGGCCCTCCCACATGGGCGAGAGCTTGTGCAGCCCTTCCCTTGAGAGCACCCGCCTGAGCACGAGGTCACTTACCTCGAGAGTCCTAGGGCGGATGTTGCGGCAATGGTACCGCCACAGCGCCTGCTGGTATCTTGCCGCTCGAAGCGCGGCCTCCCGACGGTGTTCCTCCCCCATCACGAGATACATCCCCCACATGGTGTCCTGCTGCGCTTCGTCAAACGCCAGGACCTGCGCGGAGCGACACCTGACCTCGTGAGGGAGGACCGCCTCTGGTCCGTAGACGAGGAAGAACGGGTTTCGCCGGTTGACTTGGTAGTGGTTGTGCGGATGGACCACAACACGGACTGGAGCTCGTCGTACCAGCCCCTGCCGCAGGCCTCTAGCTTCTTCTTGGAGGTCCTGGTTTTGAGGCCCTTTAGGACCTCTGCATTGGCACGTTCAGCCTGGTCGTTGCTCTGTGGGTGTGCCACCGAAGCGTAGCATATCTGCGTTTCAAGGTTAGCACAATATGTTTTGAAGAGATTGCTGGTGAACTGCAAACTATTGTCGGTGATGATGCGATTAGGCACCCCAAATCGGCTCACGAGGCCCTTGATGAACTTGACTGCTGAACCAGCTGGGATGGTGCAGATGGCTTCCACCTCTGCCCACTTGGTGAACTTGTCA
Organism: Triticum aestivum; assembly: GCF_018294505.1. Taxonomy (NCBI): domain Eukaryota; kingdom Viridiplantae; phylum Streptophyta; class Magnoliopsida; order Poales; family Poaceae; genus Triticum; species Triticum aestivum. The sequence continues at coordinate 219,225,120 of NC_057795.1, forward strand.
ATGGCGATGTAAAGGCAGCGATAGCCCCTGGCGCCCGGGGAAACGGGCCCAAAATGTCCAGCCCACAAACCGCGAATGGCCATGAGAGTGGAATGGTCTGCAGGCCTTGAGCCGGCTGATGAATCTGCTTGGCGTGGAATGGACAGGCTTCACAAGCCTTGACAAGCTCGATTGCATCGTTGAGTGTTGTAGGCCAATAGAATCCGCTACAAAACGCCTTGCCGACGAGGGTCCCTGATGACAAGTGGTGCCCACAGTATCCTCCATGAATGTCTGCCAGCAACTCCTTCCCCTGCTCCCCGGAGATGCAACGCAGGAAACATCATTTGGCTGCTTCCGATAGAGCTCTCCGTCTTGGATGCAGTAGGCCGTGGCCTGCCGCGCCACGAGTTCCATGTCATCCTCCTTCTCTGGCAGAGTCCCTTGCATTAGGTAGTCCTTGAGCTCCGCAGTCCAACATCCCTCCTGAGGCTCCAGCGCTAGGAGCAAGCGTGCCCCTGAGGTTGGGCCACAGGTCGGTGCTCCTGAGGCAGGTGGTTGAGGGAGTTCCTCCCAAGGCTGCGCTGTACTTGATTGTGACGGTGCTGCTGAGGGCTTGAAGAATCGTTCCTCGAAGACGTCGGGCTCTTGAGGCAGCTGCCTGGACGCGCTCCTGGCGATGTCATCAGCCTCTTGATTGGCGCTGCAGGGCACATGCTCCAACTCCAACCCCCAAAACTGCTTTTCCAGTCTGCGGACCTTCGCGAGATATGCTTCTATGTGCTCGTCCTTTGGCTCGTACACCTTGTTGGAGAAGTTGACGAGGAGGTGTGAATCACCCTTGATGATGAGGCGCTTTACCCCCAAGGCCGCTGTGGCCTTCAAGCCTGCTATAAGGCCCTCATATTCTGCTATGTTGTTGGAGACCTTCTCTCCATGCTGGAAACAGAGCTGTACGACATAATAGAGCTTGTCCTGAGTGGGAGATATAAGCACCGCGCCAGCCCCCACGCCATGTTGCGAGAACGCTCCATCGAAGTACATGACCCAGCTGTCTGGCGCCTCACTTCCTGGGGAAAGTGACCGATCTTCGCCTGCTTCGAGCCCTGGCGCCTCTGTCCATTCTGCCACAAAATCTGCAAGTGCAGCTCCTTTGACGACCCTCGTCGTGCTGAATTCCAACTGAAACACTTGCAGCTCGATGTTCCATTCGGCGACCCTTCCCGCTGAGTTGGGACTCCTGAGTACCCTTTCCAATGGATATGCTGAGACGACCTTGATGGGGTGACCTTGGAAGTAATGTCGTAGCTTGCGTGAGGCCACTAATAGTGCGAACAGGAGCTTCTAAGGCATGGGGTATCGTGCCCTCGCATCCCGCAGCACCGTGCTAACGAAATACACTGGATGCTCGACGAGGGTAGGCGTGCTGGCGGGGTCGGTGCCCTCTGAAGGGTTGGGCGCCTCCTGGGACGACGGAGCCCCAGCCCCTGGCTGCCTGGTGCGGCCTCTTCAGCCCTGGGGGCGTCCCCCTGTTGAGGCTGGCCTCCATCTGCTGCGGCGGTAGTCTCCGCGAGGCCTTCTTGGTCTTGTGCTGCCGCGGCCGGGGCCAATCGTGGCGCAACTTTGACCTGGCGCTCCTCCCGTACCGCCACCAGACCTGCACTGGCGGAGTAGGGCGTGGCGGCGAGGTAGAGCACCAAGGGCTCCCGAGGGCGTGGAGCCACCATCACTGGAGGGCTGGTCAGGTACTTCTTGAGATCTTGGAACGCTTTATCAGCCTCTTGAGTCCATTCGAACAGACCCTTCTTCTTCATCAGCTTGAAAAAGGGCAGGGCACGTTCCCCCAGATTGGAGATGAAGCGCCCTAACGCTGTCACTCGCCCAGTGAGCTTCTGCATTTCCCTGAGGGTTTGCGGCGGACTCATGTCTTTGACTGCCTTGACCTTCTCCGGTTTAGCCTCAATACCTCTGTGGGACACAAGGAAGCCCAAAATCTTGCCGGAAGGAACACTGAACACGCACTTCTCCAGGTTGAGCCACAGGTCCACCTCGCGAAGGCTCGCGAAGGTTTCTTCCAGGTTCTATATCAGGGTTTAGGCCTCCCGAGATTTTACCACGATGTCGTCAACATAGGCCTCGGTGTTTCTCCCGAGCTGCCAGCCCAAGGCGATATGCATTAGTCGCTGAAAGGTTGCACCTATGTTGCGCAACCTGAACGGCATGCAGGTGTAGCAGTACACCTCGCACGGGGTCAGAAAGGCCGTTTTCTCCACATCTTCTACCGCCATCTTGATTTGGTGATAGCCAGAGAAGGCATCCAGGAAGCACATCAGGTCGCACTCGGCGGTGGAATCGATGATCTGGTCAATGCGGGGGAGCGGGAACGGGTCTTGAGGGCAGGCTTTGTTGAGGTTGGTGAAGTCCACGCGCATGCGCTCCTTTCCCACCTTCTTCGGCACAACAACAGGGTTGGCTAGCCATTCAGGATAGTGAACTTCGCGAATGACACCCGCAGCTTCAAGCTTACGTGTTTCTTGGATGATGAAGGCCTGCTTCTCGGTGGACTGTCGCCTTGCCTTCTGCTTCACAGGGCGCACATTGGGGCACACGTTCAGATGATGCTCAATCACGTCCCTTGGAACCCCCGCTAGCTGCTTGGGTTCCCACACGAACACCTCCTTGTTCACGCGCAGGAACTTCACCAAGGCCTCCTCTTGTTCGGGGTTGAGATTGGCGCCTATGGTGAAAGTGGCGCCGGAGGATCCATCCTCATTGACTAGCACTTGCTTGGCCTCCGCCTTGTCTTGGGTGAACAACTGCTTCTTCTTGGTTGGCGCAACCCTCTTGGCCTCGAGGGTGCCACTGCTGGCGGGCTGCGCCACGGCGGCCGCCTTGAAGGCGAGCCTGAGCGCCTGTAGGGCATATTTGGTATCTCCAGACACGGTGAGGACGCCGCTGCTCCCGGGCATCTTCATGAGGTTGTAGGCCGGGTGAGTCGCTGCCATGAACTGGGCCAAGGTAGGGTAGCCGAGGATGGCGTTGTATGGGAGGCTGATAGGGGCGATGTCGAAGTCGATGAGCTCCGTGCGGAAGTTCTCGTGGGTGCCAAAGGTCACCGGGAGGCGGATCTGCCCCAGGGAGCCGGTGGAATTGCCTTCGACGCCCGAGAAGGGCTTGCTGGGCCGGAGCCGCTCCAGCGACATGTGGAGGAGGCTGAAGGCCTCTACCGAGGGCACGTTGAGGCCGGCACCACCATCGATGAGAGTCCTGGTGACGACCACCTGGCAGATGGTGGGGGTGCATAGCATCGGGACCGCTCCCGAGCAGACGGTATTGGAGGGGTGGTCGTCTGAGCTGAAGGTCAAGTCGGCCGTGGGTGCCACCCATCCCGGGGGGGCTTCGCGGCGCTTGAGGGCGGCACCGATCTGGCGGACGAACGGCTTGACGTGGCGGCACGAGGGTGGGGCTTGCGAGCCGCCCAGGAGAGCTGCGACAACCGGGGGGCATCGGCGCAGCATAATGGGCGAGGAAGAGGCCGCGCTGCTCCTCCCAGGAGGCCACGGAAGATGCCGGCAGGTGGAGCAGCCACATGCGCGGGACGCCGGTGAGGGCCATGGGCAGCCTGTTAGCCATGACCCTGTCATTGCCCCCGGCCTTGAGGACGGCCTCCTCGTACGCCAGCAGGAAGGCTAACGGATCCACCGCGCCGTCGTAGCGCGACGACATGTCCAACTTGAACTTGTTCGGCCAGTGCACCTGTTGCAAGGCGGGGGCTAAGGCTCGGAGCCCCCTGGCCCTAGTGTCGGCATCGGGAGCTGGAGCGGGCGGCGTGTTGTCCGCCATGAGGGCGAAGCGTGGAGTCTGACAAAGAGTGGGTCGACGGAAGGGAGAGCTCCAGCGCACCCCTACCTAGCGTGCCAAATGTCGGATTTCGGGTTCCGACAAAACCCTTAAGGTTCGAACTCTGGGGTGCGCGTGAAGATCTTCCCCCTACCGATCCACGGCCCAACGCATCGCTGAGAATCTAAGCTAAATGATGAACAACACAAGGGACACAAGATTTATACTGGTTCGGGCCACCGTGGTGGTGTAATACCCTACTCCAGTGTGTGGTGTGGTGGATTTCCTCAGGGGCTGATGATGAACAGTACAAGGGAAGAACAGCCTCGCGAGAGGTGTTCTTGGGCTGGTGCGGTGAACTACTTGGGTGAGTTCGATCGCCTCTGGATCTGATGAGAACTCGATGCCCTCTACTTTGGTGGCTAGCTCTATATATAGAGGCCCTGGTCCTCTTCCCAAATATTTAGTGGGAAGGGTGCCAACAACGGCCCTTTTAAAGGGGAACATCTAGTATAAGTTATCCTGACTAAAGTTGGTCTTCGGCTGCCAAAGGCACTGGCGATGACGCTGTCTTGGGCTCCATGGTGACCTCCGTCCTGCCGCTCTGCTGGTCTTGGTCTTGTTGCACCAAAATGGGAACCTTTACTTAGTGCCTCGGTACTCTGCACCTGTGCTTGCCCCCTTTGCACCAAAGAGGAAACAAGGACACTGCGCAGGCCGGCGCCCGCCTGGTCTCGATCGTCATGGCTTGCATCACGAGCACCTCACGAGGTACCCCTGCCTTGATCTCTCCGCCTCCTTGCGAGCCTGCCTGGTAAGGCCGCTCCTGAGGAAGCCTTGCGTCGTCCGCCCCGCGAGGCTTGTGCCCTCGCGAGGGTCTTGAGCTTGAGTTGATGAAGATGGGCCATACTGGGCCACCACTTGAGCCACGTCGCAAGCCGCAGGCAGGCAAGTCTGGGGACCCCTGTTCCCAGAACGCCGACAATTTCCCCTTCCCGGAGGGGAGTTTCCCCGACAAAACAGCTCTACTGGAGCCCTAGATTGGTTCCGCCTCGTGGCGGCGGTGTTTTGTCCCGAAAGCTTGCTTATGAATTTTTCCAGGGTAAAAGACTTCATATAGCAGAAGATGGTCATCGGAAGGCTGCCAGGGGGCCCACGAGGTAGGGGGCACGCCTAGGGGGGTAGGGCGCACCCCCACCCTCGTGGACGGTGGGTGGCCCCCTCTGGTATTTGTTCCGCTCAGTATTTTCTTATTAAATCCAAAAATGACTTTCCTGGAGTTTCAGGACTTTTGGAGTTGTGCAGAATAGGTCTCCAATATTTTCTCCTTTTCCAGCCCAGAATCCCAGCTGTCTGCATTCTCTGTCTTCATGTAAACCTTGTAAAATAAGAGAGAATATGCATAAGTATTGTGACATAACGTGTAATAACAGCCCATAATGCAATAAATATTGATATAAAAGCATGATGCAAAATGGACGTATTAACTCCCCGAAGCTTAGACCTCGCTTGTCCTCAAGCGAAAGCCGAAATCGAGAAATATGTCCACATGTTTAGAGATAGAGGTGTCGATAAAATAAAATACGGACATGAGGGAATCATGATCATTCTTATAATAGCAACATATATATATATATATATATATATATATATATATATATATATAATATATATATTATCATATGAGTTCTTGTGCTAAAGTAACAATCTATTCACAATGTCAAGTATGAATCAGAAACTTCATTGAAGACCAATAAACTATAATCTCGGTCATTGAAGCAATTGCAATTTATCATAACATCGGAAAGAGTCAATATAAGAGCTTTTCAGCAAGTCCACATACTCAACTATCATTTAGTCATTCACAATTGCTAACACTCACACAATACTTATGGGTATGGGTGTTAATCAGACACAGAGAAAGATAGGGGCTTATAGTGTTGCCGCCCAACCTTTTCCTCAAGGGGTAATGTCAACAATAATAGTTCATGCTAACTTACATCCAATTGGATATATATATCAGGATCTTTCCAACACAAGGTGCTTGCCAAAGGATAAAATGTAAAAAGGAAAAGGTGAAGATCACCATGACTCTTGCATAAGTGATAAGACAAAAGTAAAAGATAGCCCCTTCGCAGAGGGAAGCAGAGGTTGTCATGTGCTTTTATGGTTGGATGCACGAAATCTTAATGCAAAAGAATGTCACTTTATATTGCCACTTGTGATATGGACCTTTATTATGCAGTCCATCGCTTTTATTACTTCCACATCACAAGATCATATAAAGCTTATTTTCTCCACATCAATGTCATACAGATTTAGAGAGCAATTTTTATTGCATGCAACATGACAACTTACTTGAAGGATCTTACTCAATCCATAGGTAGGTATGGTGGACTCTCATGGCAAAACTGGGTTTAAGGGTATTTGGAAGCACAAGTAGTATCTCTACTTGGTGCAAGGAATTTGGCTAACATGAGGGGGAAAGGCAAGCTCAACATGTTGGATGATCCATGAAAATATACTTTATTTCGAATATAAGAGAACATAACCCATTACGTTGTCTTCCTTGTCCAACATCAATTCTTTAGCATGTCATATTTTGATGAGTGCTCACAATCATAAAAGATGTCCAAGATAGTATATTTATATGTGAAAACCTCTCTTTCTTTATTACTTCCTATTAATTGCAACGATGACCAAAACTATGTTTGCCAACTGTCAACAACTTTTATTCATCATACTCTTTATATGTAAAGTCATTACTCCCCATAAGATCCATATGATCTCTTTTATTTCTATTTGTTATTTTTATTCCCTCTAGATCATAGCAAGATAGCAAAGCCCTTGACTCAACACTAATCTTTATTATATATAGCTCACGGACTTGATTACATAGAGGGATCATAAGTCAAAACTCAAAACTAAATCATACCAAAACTTTATTCTACTAGATCAAGATATTACTAAAAGGATCAAACTAAGAAAAACGGTAAAGATAGGAGTGTGATCGTGATACGATACTGGGGCACCTCCCCCAAGCTTGGCAGTTGCCAAGGGGAGTGCCCATACCCAAGTGATTATGTCCTCGGAGGTGGTGACGATGGAGTTGTTGATGATGTAGGCTTGTCGTCCGTCTTACAAGGCATAGGCTTACCATCATAGAAGGATGATCGTGTCTCCCGGATCCTCAAATCTGCAGCCAAACTCATCCTCTTGAATCTATATTCATACTCACACTTTTGGTTTTGCAGGTCATAGATCTGGGCTTGGAGGTGCTCAATTTTCTCATGAAGCTTGAAGATGGTCTCCCCAATGTTTTTGGCATCCAACTTGTGGTTGTTGGTGAACTCTGCGATCATCATCTGGTTGGCGTTGAGTCCATGTTCCACCATCCCTTGGCACTTGAAAACTTGTTGTTCCATTGCTTGGAGTCTTGTCTCCGCACTTCCGGTCCTCCTTGGTCCCTAAACATCACGGATGTGCAGTACCCCCTCACGCATCTCAATGGTTTGAGGGTGATGCATCACCTCCGCGAGGTAGGGGTTGATGACCTTCTCAAAAAACTTGTCCTTGGGGGCACTTGAAGACGTCATGGTGATCTAGATCTATCAGAAAAACAGCTCGAAACAAAGACAGAGGATATTTGTGTGATACGGTGGTCAAAACCTTCGGGAGATTATATAATGAACTTTTACCGACCAAAAGAAGTATCGTGCAAGAAAAAACGGAGTTCGGAGAGCACATGAGGTGCCCACAAGGAAGGGGGCGCGCCCAGGAGGGTAGTGCGCACCCTCCACCCTCGTGGACACCTCGTGTCCTTCCCGGACTACTTCTTATTTTCCTATTTTCCTAAATATTCCAAAACAGAGAAAAAATGCCATTAGAACTATTTTGGAGTCGGTTTACTTACTATACCACATACCTATTCCTTTTCGGAGTCTGAAACGTTCTGGAAAGTGTCCCTTATGTATTCCTCCAGGGTCACGGTTTCAATAACATTAGTTTAAACATGTATGGGATTATCTGAGATATAATGTTTGATCCTTTGACCATTCACCACCTTCAGATTTGTGCCTTCGAAGTTGTTGATTTTTATGGCACCGGAATGATAGACCTCCTCGATAACGTAAGGGCCTTCTCATTTAGAGAGAAGTTTTCCTACAAAAAATTTTAAACGAGTGTTTTATAGCAACACATAATCACCTACATTAAACTCACGCTTTTGTATCCTTTTGTCATGCCATCTTTTAACTTTTTCATTAAACAACTTGGCATTCTCACAGGCTTGAGTTCTCCATTCATCAAGTGAGCTAATGTCAAATAACCTCTTTTCATCGGCAAGTTTGAAATCGTAATTGAGCTCTTTAATGGCCCAATATGCCTTATGTTCTAGTTCGAGAGGTAAGTGACATGCTTTTCCATAAACCATTTTATATGGAGACATACCCATAGGATTTTTATATGCAGTTCTATAAGCCCATAATGCATCATCAAGTTTCTTGGACCAATTCTTTCTAGATCTATTAATAGTCTTTTGCAAAATTAATTTGAGCTCTCTATTACTCAGTTCTACTTGACCACTAGACTGTGTGTCATAAGGAGATGCAACTCTATGATTAACATCATACTTAGCAAGCATTTTACAAAAAGCACCATGAATAAAATGTGAACCATCATCAGTCATTAAGCATCTAGGGACTCAAAACCTCGGAAAAATAACTTCTTTAAGCATCTTAATAGAGGTGTTATGATCAGCACTATTAGTTGGAATAGCTTCTGCCCACTTAGTAACATAATCAACAACAACTAAAATATGTGTATACCCATTAGAGGAAGGAAATGGTCCCATATAATCAAAGCCCCAAACATCAAATGGTTCAATAACAAGAGAATAATTCATAGGCATTTCTTGACGTCTACTAATATTACCAATTCTTTGACATTCATCGCAAGACAAGACAAACTTACGGGCATCCTTGAAGATAGTAGGCCAATAAAAACCAGATTGCAATACCTTATGTGCAGTTCTATGTCCAGCGTGGTGTCCTCCATATGCCTCGGAGTGACACTTGTGTAGGATCTGTTCCTGTTCATACTCAGGCACACAACGTCTAATAACACCATCTACTCCTTTATAAAGGTGTGGGTCATCCCAGAAGTAATGTCTTAAATCATAGAAAACTTTTTCTTTTGTTGGTATGTGAAACTATGTGGTATAAATTTAGCAACAATGTAATGAGCATAATCAATATACCATGGAGTTATACGAGAAGCATTTATGACAGCTAATTGTTCATCAGGAAAGCTATCATCAATAGGTAGTGGGTCATCAAGAACATTCTCTAACCTAGACAAGTTGTCTGCAATGGGGTTCTCAGCTCCCTTTCTATCAATAATATGCAAATCAAATTCTTGTAGCAAGAGAACCCATCTAATAAGTCTAGGTTTAGCATCTTTCTTTTCCATAAGATATTTAATAGAAGCATGATCAGTGTGAACAGTTACTTTAGAGTCAACAATATAAGGTCTAAACTTATCAGAAGCAAATACAACTGCTAAAAATTCTTTTTCAGTAGTAGCATAATTTCTCTGGGCATTGTCTAGAGTTTTACTAGCATATTTAATAACATTGAGTTTCTTATAAAATCTTTGTCCTAGAACAGCACCTACAACATAATTACTAGCGGCACACATAATTTCAAAGAGTAAATTCCAATCAGGTGGCTGAACAATAGGTGTAGAAATCAAAGCCTTCTTAAGTATTTCAAATGCTTCTACACAATCATCATCGAAGACAAAAGGAATATCTTTTTGTAGTAGATTAGTCAGAGGCCTAGAAATTTTAGAGAAGTCCTTAATGAACCTCCTATAAAAACTAGCATGACCAAGGAAACTTCTTATACCTTTAATGTCCTTGGGACACGACATCTTTTCAATAGCATCAACTTTAGCTTTATCAACTTCAATACCTCTTTCAGAAATCTTATACCCTAAGACAATGCCTTCATTAACCATAAAGTGGCACTTCTCCCAATTCAAGACAAGACTAGTATCTTCACATCTCTGCAAAACTCGTTCAAGGTTGCTCAAGCAATCATCAAAAGAGGATCCATAAATGGAAAAATCATCCATGAAAACCTCAACAATCTTTTCACAAAAGTCAAAGAATATAGCCTTCATGCATCTTTGAAAGGTAGCAGGTGCATTACATAAACCAAAAGGCATACGTCTATAAGCAAAAGTACCGAAAGGGAAAGTAAAAGTGGTCTTTTCTTGATCCTCTGCTGACACAGGTATTTGAGAGAAACCAGAGTAACCATCTAGAAAGCAAAAATGTGTATGTTTGGATAATCTTTCTAGCATTTTATCAATAAAAGGTAAAGGGTAATGATCCTTTTTAGTAGCTTTATTTAATTTGCGGAAATCAATTACCATCCTATAACCTATAACAATTCTTTGCAGGATAATTCATCTTTATCATTAGGAACGATAATAATACCTCCCTTCTTAGGGGCACAATTGACAGGACTTACCCACTGACTATCAGCAACGGGATAAATTATTCCTGCCTATAGGAGCTTTAGTATTTCCTTTCTTACCACTTCTTTCATCTTAGGATTCAACCGTCATTGGTGATCAATAACTGGTTTGGCGTCTTTCTCCAATTTTATTTTGTGTTGGCATAGAGTGGGACTAATTCCCTTAAGATCATCAAGAGAATATCCAATAGAAGCACAGTGCTTCTTCAGAGTTTTCAATAATCTCTCCTCTTCCTGCTCTGAAAGGTTAGCACTAATAATAACAGGACATATATTCTTTTCATCCAGATAAGCATATTTAAGAGTATTAGGTAATGGTTTAAGCTCAAACACGGGATCACCCTTGGGTGGTGGATGATCCCCTAGAATTTCAACAGACAAGTTATGTTTCAAAATAGGTCCCTGTTTAAAGAATGCTTCATCTATTTCCCTTCTTTCATTCATAAACATATCATGTTCATGGTCTAGCAAATATTGTTCTAAAGGATCATTAGGAGGCACAACAATAGAAGCAAGACCAATACTTTCATCCTTACTAGGCAATTCTTTATCATGGGGTTGTCTACGAAATTTAGCAAAATTAAACTCATGAGACATATCCCTAAGCCAATAGTAAGAACATCCTTTTTGCAGTCTATCCTAGCATTAACAGTATACAAGAAGGGTCTACCAAATATAATGGGACAAAAGTCATCTTGTGGGGAACCAAGAACAAGAAAATCAGCCGGATATTTAACTTTCCCACACAAGACTTCAACATCTCTAACAATCCCAACTGGTGAAATAGTATCTCTATTGGCAAGCTTAATTGTAACATCAATTTCTTCTATCCCAGCGGGTGCAATATCATGCATAATTTATTTGTATAAGGAATGAGGTAATGCACTAGCACTAGCACCCATATCACATAAGCCATGATAACAATGATCTTCTATTTTAATAGAAATAACAGACATGCCTACAACAGGTCTATGCTTATTCTTAGTATCAGGTCTAGCAATTCTAGCAGCTCCATCACAGAAGTAAATAACATGCCCATCAATATTATCAGCCAAGAGATCTTTAACCATAGCAATACTAGGTTCAACTTTAATTTGCTTAGGTGGTGTAGGTGTTTTAGTATTACTCTTACGAACCACAGTTGAAGCTTTAGCATGCTCCTTTATCCTAACAGGGAAAGGTGGTTTCTCAATATAGGTAGTAGGAACAATAGGATCATTATAAGTGATAGTCTTTTCTTCAACTTTAATAGGTGCAACTACTTTTACTTTAGTGGGTGGATTATATTTAAACCACTTCTCCTTAGGGAGGTCAACATGAGTAGCAAATGATTCATAGAAAGAAGCTACTATCTCAGAGTCAAGTCCATATTTAGTGCTAAATTCACGAAAAGCATCGGTATCCATAAAGATTTAACACAATCAAAGTTAGGTGTCATACCTGACTCTTACCTTCTTCGAGATCCCAATCTTCAGAGTTGTGTTTAATTCTTTCCAATAAATCCCATTTGAATTCAACAGTTTTCATCATAAAAGAACAAGCACAAGAAGTATCGAGCATGGAGCAATTGTTGAGAGAAAGCCGAGCATAAATTTTTTGAATAATCATTTCTCTTGAGAGCTCATGATTGGGGCATGAATATAACATTGACTTAAGCCTCCCCCAAGCTTGAGCGATGCTTTCTCCTTCGCGAGGCCAAAAATTATATATATAATTACGATCACGATGAACAAGATGCATAGGATAAAACTTCTGATGAAATTCCAATTTCAATCATTTGTAGTTCCATGATCCCATATCATCACATAGCCTAAACCATGTCAATGCATCTCCCTTCAAAGATAAAGGGAAGACCTTCTTCTTTACAACATCATCGGGCATACCTGCAAGCTTAAATAATCCACAAACTTCATCCATAGAGATTAGGTGTAAATTGGGATGCAATGTTCCATCTCCTGTAAAAGGATTAGCTAGCAGTTTCTCTATCATACCCGAAGGAATTTCAAAGTAAACATTTTCAGTAGGTTCAGTAGGTTGAGGAGCAACTCTTTGCTCTACTGGTCGGGGTGAAGATACCCCGAACAAGCCCCTCAAAGGATTATGTTCCATAGTAACAAGTGATAGTAAATTTCAGCATACTATATAAATCTTTCCTTACCAAGTTCCACTTACCAAAGGCGCTTCACTCCCAGGCAACGGCGCCAGAAAAGAGTATTGATGACCCACAGGTGTAGGGGATTTATCGTAGTCCTTTCGATAAGTAAGAGTGTCGAACCCAACGAGGAGCAGAAGGAAATGACAAGCGGTTTTCAGTAAGGTATTCTCTGCAAGCACTGAAATTATCGGTAACAGATAGTTTTGTGATAAGCTAATTTGTAACGAGCAACAATCAATGAAAGTAAATAAAGTGCAGCAAGATGGCCCAATCCTTTTTGTAGCAAAGGACAAGCCTGGACAAATTCTTATATGGATAAAAGCGCCCCCGAGGACACATGTGAATTATAATCAAGCTAGTTTTCATCACGCTCATATGATTCGCGTTCGTTACCTTGATAATTTGATATGTGGGTGGACCGGTGCTTGGGTACTGCCCTTTCTTGGACAAGCATCCGACTTATGATTAACTCCTATTGCAAGCATCCACAACTACAAAACAAGTATTAAGGTAAACCGAACCATAGCATGAAACATATGGATCCAAATCAGCCCCTTACGAAGCAACACATAAACTAGGGTTTAAGCTTCTATCACTCTAGCAACCCATCATCTACTTATTACTTCCCAATGCCTTCCTCTAGGCCCAAATAATGGTGAAGTGTCATGTAGTCGACATTCACATAACACCACTAGAGGAGAGACAACATACATCTCATCAATACATCGAACGAATACCAAATTCACATGACTACTTATAGCAAGACTTCTCCCATGTCCTCAGGAACAAACGTAACTACTCACAAAGCATATTAATGTTCATAATCACAGGGGTATTAATATGCATTAAGGATCTGAACATATGATCTTCCACCAAATAAACCAACTAGCATCAACTACAAGGAGTAATCAACACTACTAGCAACCCACATGTACCAATCTGAGGTTTTGGGACAAAGATTGGATACAATAGATGAACTAGGGTTTGAGAGGAGATGGTGCTGGTGAAGATGTTGATAGAGGTTGACCCCCTCCCGATGAGAGGATCGATGGTGATGACGATGGTGATGATTTCCCCCTCCCGGAGGGAAGTTTCCCCGGCAGAACAGCTCTACCGGAGCCCTAGATTGGTTCCGTCAAGGTTCCGCCTCGTGGCGGCGGTGTTTCGTCCCAATAGCTTGCTTATGATTTTTTTATAGGGTAAAAGACTTCATAGCATAAGATGGTCACTGGAAGGCTGCCAGGGGGCCCACGAGGTAGGGGGCGCACCCAGGGGGTAGGGCGCGCCCCCCACCCTCGTGGACGGTGGGTGACCCCCCTCTGGTATTTCTTCCACTCAATATTTTTTATTAAATCCAAAAATGACTTTCGTGGAGTTTCAAGACTTTTGGAGTTGTGCAGAATAGGTCTATAATATTTGCTCCTTTTCCAGCCCAGAATCCCAGCTGTCGGCATTCTCCCTCTTCATGTAAACCTTGTAAAATAAGAGAGAATATGCATAAGTATTGTGATATAACGTGTAATAACAGCCCATAATGCAATAAATATCGATATAAAAGCATGATGCAAAATGGACATATCATTAGGTAACCCACCGATCTCTATCACGGCCCCGGCCTGATTGCCTAAATGGCACCTGCGAAACATCCTCATGCGTCCAAATCCCCCCCCCCCCCGCCAGGAGCTAATGGCGGTCCATGGCGCGATGGCCGCTGTGCGTGTTGACCCGGAGGAACACCTCGCCTCCACCGCCACTGCCGACATGGTGCAGGCTCTGGCCCAGATGAAGTCCCCCAGCAACTATCCCCCGGGACTTAACATGAATGATCTAACCAGCTAAATCTTACCAATACCACTTGCAATGGCTATGATTTGTACGGTTGATGTATTAAGCATGATCATGCCTTGTTTATTTCAGTACTGCATGCACACCGTGCGATGTACAAATGTTACCATATCCAGCTCAATTTCACCAATACCAGCAACAAACTTACAATACATGACTCAGGATATCACTAGAGATGCTGCCCATTTGCTATTTTTTGTGGATGCTAACCCTGTTGTACTTAACATGCATGTCCATGTACTTACGCAGGGTTGATACGTCTCCAACGTATCTATAATTTTTGATTGTTCCATGCTATTATATTATCTATTTTGGATGTTTAATGGGCTTTACTATATACTTTTATATTATTTTTGGGACTAACCGAACCGGAGGCCCAGCCCAAATTGTTGTTTTTTTCCTATTTCAGTGTTTCGTAGAAAAGGAATATCAAACGGTGGCCAAACGGAATGAAACCTTCGGGAGAGTTATTTTTGGAACAAACGCAATCCAGGAGGCTTGGAGTGGATGTTAAGGAACAAACAAGGTGGCCACGAGGTAGGAGGGCGCGCCCAGGGGGGCAGGCGCACCCCCCACCCTCGTGGGCCCCTCGTGGCTCCCCTGACCGTCTTCCTTCGCCTATATATACCCATATACCCTGAAAATATCCAGGAGCACCACGAAACAATATTTCCACTGCCGCAACCTTCTGTACCCATGAGATCCCATCTTGGGGCCTTTTCCGGTGCTCCGCCGGAGGGGGAATCGATCATGGTGGGCTTCTACATCAACACCATAGCCTCTCCAATAAATTGTGAGTAGTTTACCATAGAACTTCGGGTCCATAGTTATTAGCTAGATGGCTTCTTCTCTCTCTTTGTATCTCAATACAAAGTTCTCCTCGATCTTCTTGGAGATCTATTCGATGTAATTCGTTTTGCGGTGTGTTTGTCGAGATCCTATGAATTGTGGGTTTATGATCAAGATTATCTATGAACAATATTTGAATCTCCTCTGAATTCTTTTATGTATGATTGGTTATCTTTGCAAGTCTCTTCGAATTATCAGTTTGGTTTGGCCTACTTGATTGATCTTTATTGCAACGGGAGAAGTGCTTAGCTTTGTGTTCAATCTTGCGGTGTCCTTTCCAAGTGACAACAGGGGTAGCAAGGCACGTATTGTATTGTTTCCATCAAAGATGAAAAGATGGGGTTTATATCATATTGCTTGAGTTTATCCTACATCATGTCATCTTGCCTAATGCGTTACTCTATTCTTATGAACTTAATACTCTAGATGCATGCTGGATAGCGGTCGATGTGTGGACTAATAGTAGTAGATGCAGAATCGTTTGGATCTACTTGTCGCGGACGTGATGCCTATATACATGATCATGCCTAGATATTCTCATAACTATGCACTTTTCTATCAATTGCTCGACTGTAATTTGTTCACCCACCATAATACTTATGCTATCTTGAGAGAAGCCACTAGTGAAACCTATGGCCCCCGGGTCTATTTTCTATCATATAAGTTTCTGATCTATTTTATTTTGCAATCTTTACTTTCCATTCTATATCATAAAAATACCAAAAATATTTATATTATTATTATCTCTATCAGATCTCACTTTTGCAAGTGGCTGTGAAGGGATTGACAACCCATTTATCGCGTTGGTTGCAAGGTTCTTATTTGTTTGTGTAGGTACGAGGGATTTGCGTGTAGCCTCCTACTAGATTGATACCTTGGTTCTCAAAACTAAGGGAAATACTTACACTACTTTGCTGCATCACCCTTTCCTCTTCAAGGGAAAACCAACGCAGTGCTCAAGAGGTAGCAAGATGGATTTCTGGTGCCGTTGCCGTGGATGTCTACGCACAAGTCAAGACATAACAAGTACCCAACACAAACTCTTATCCCTCGCATTACATTATTTCCCATTTGCCTCTCGTTTTCCTCTCCCCCACTTCACCTTTGCCGTTTTATTCGCCCTCTCTTTCCCATTCACCTCTTTTTCGCTTGCTTCTTGTGTGCCTGTTTGCCCTGATGGCTGTCGGTGTCAAAACCGGCGGATCTCGGGTAGGGGGTCCCGATCTGTGCGTCTAGGCTGATGGTAACCGGAAGCAAGGGACACAATGTTTACCCAGGTTCGGGCCCTCTTGATGGAGATAAAACCCTACTTCCTGCTTGATTAATATTGAAGATATGAGTAGTACAAGAGTAGATCTACCACGAGATCGTAGAGGCTAAACCCTAGAAGCTAGCCTATGATGGTATGATTATAATTGTGATCGACCTTCTAAGGACCAACCTCTCCGGTTTATATAGACAACGGAGAGGGCTAGGGTTTACATGGAGTCGTTTACAAGGAAGGAAACAGAATATACGGATCACCAATCTTGCCTTCCACGCAAAGGAGAGTCCCATCCGGACACAGGCCGAAGTCTTGAGTCTTGTATCTTCACGCTTCAATAGTCCGGACGATGTATATAGTCCGGCTGTTCGGATACCCCCTAATCCAGGACTCCCTCAGTAGCCCCTAAACCAGGCTTCAATGGCGATGCGTCCAGCGCGCAGTCTTGTCTTCGGCATTGCAAGGCGGCTTCCTTCTCCGAATACTCCAAAGTAATTATCGAACACTCAAACCGTGTCCGGATCTGCAAGATGATCTTCACATACCATTGTAGGGAACATAGCATAAATTTGATCCGTTGGCAATCTTCGTACGTCGTGCCCTTGCATCATGGCCTGGTCCAACGCGAACCGGTGTTTCTTGCCCCACCTTGACTCGTGTTGCCAGGCGGTTTTACTGGCACGTCCTGCCAAAGCAGAGATCGTGTTCCTCTTATTACAGGATTTTCCATTAATATGGGCGTGTGTGACCCCACGACGACCGTTGGTATGACTCCGCGTGCCATCAGGTAAACCTCAAGTGGTCACCCTAAGGACTCTTGATATTCACCCCTTTTATAAAAGGGGCCGAGGCCTATGCCTCTTTTCCACCTTCATCGCGCCTTCTCGCACCTCGAGTTCTAACACCCAAGATCTAAGCTCCAACACCCCAGATCCTCCAATATGTCCGAATCCAACCCTCAAGGCGGGTGGGTGGCCTCCTCGATTCAAAAGGAAGACATTGCGAAGCTTAGGGAGGTCGGATATCTGACCGCCGACATCCAGCACAGGCTTCCGGCTCCAGGGCAGGTCATCCCTACACCGGAGCCCAATGAGTGCGTCGTGTTTGTTCCTCACTTCCTCCGTGGCTTGGTCCTCACCCTCGATCCTTTTGTGAGGGGGCTCATGTTTTATTATGGGTTGGATTTTCATGATCTAGCTCTAGACGCTATCCTCCATATCTCATCATTCATCATTGTATGCGAGGCCTTTCTCCACGTCACACCACACTTCGGCTTATGGCTCAAGACCTTTAATGTGAAGCCGAAGATGATCGAGGGGCAACATGTGGAGTGCGGAGGTGCCGTAATAAGCAGGAACGCTGATGCCCCATGGCCAGAGGGTTCTTTCCCAGAAGTATCCGATGTATGGCAACGGAGGTGGTTTTACGTCACAGCTCCCAGAGGCACAAAGTGGGTGGCCGCCCCTGAGTTCCGCTCGGGCCCTCCGTCACAACTAGCGTCTTGGACTGACGTAGGACGGAATTGGGGGCCTGCTGGCAATGTACCAGTGCTGCAGAGCCGCATCCGAGAGTTTCTTGATAGTGACATTAACCTTGTCAGCATAATGCAAGTGATGTTAATCTGACAGATGTTGCCGTGCCAACGCCGGCCTCTCCAGATGTGGGAGTTTAACCTAGAGGGTCCGCGGAGTGTTAAGCACTTCTTCGGCTTGAAGCTCGAAGGGATGTGCAAATTATTCTTTGGACTGAAAGTAGAGTGTCCGAACACCATCGAGGATGCGGGCCTAAGCTGCAATTGCCTAGATACCCAAGTAAGTAACCTTGATACCAGACACCTTATTTTGTATTTGTCATAATTGTTTATTCTGAAAATCATTCGTGGCCAGGAATGGCTCAGCAAGGCGGAGAGAATCAGGTGTCCCGCGCCACTTCCCGAAGGCTCGCCTGGTCCTACCATGGCCAAGATGCTTGACCGGGTACTCAGCAGAATGCCCTCGGGGAAAGACAAGGGGAAGAACAAAGAAACCGAACTCCACACGCTATGCATCCAAACCGGGGGAATTGTTACCTCCCCTAAGGAGGATAGTCGGGAAGGGGAGGCTAAGGCCTCCTCCCCACACGAGAAGAAGAGGGCTGCCTCCGAAGACTTGGCGACGAAGATGCCCAAACCAGGGAAAAAGATATCCCCGGGGGGCGCTGCCCCGATGGGAACCCTCACCGCGTCATGCCCGCCAACGGGCCAGCCCTCCACTGAGCAGTAAGTCAATCGTTAATTCGAAGGTGCTGTGTTTCTCCTAGATCAATAACCAGGATTCGTCTTTTGCAGTCCGCCTAGCAGCTCTTCTCAACAGAGTTCGTCTTCAGGGGATCTTCCTCTGGAGATGATGGAGAGCGAGACCCCACCCACCTCTCCGACCCATGAAGCGGGCGACACCGAGGTGTCATCACGGAGGAGTCCGGATCTGCCGAAGCCGGAAGCCAATGCGTCAGCCGCCCTGAGCCCGGAGCGTTTGGCTCCCACGAGGGGCGATGGGAAGGGTCCAGCACAGTTTAATGTCTGGCCGGACGTACTGACAGGCCTACTGGAGCGAGCTTCACTCTCGGAGGAGCACCGCTCATTAATGAGCGTGGTGCTCAAGAAGATTTCATCCGCTACGAGTGGTTTGAATGAAGCATTTACAAGCCTACTCAGAGGCTTTGAGGTATGTAGTGAAGAATACATTATTTTTTGGTTGTGAGGCACGCGCTAGGTGTGCTCCATATAGATAGTAGCCCCTGAGACTCTGGTTGCCCTCCCTAGGCGGCAAACGGGGGATCATAAATCAATGATTGCACTGTAAATATGTGCAGGTACTTGTGGGTCCAGTCGCCGACCAGTCCGTTGAAGTTGCCGAACTAACAAGGTAGATTGGATCGATTGATGCCGATATCACGCTGGTGAACGAACGGCTGGACAAATCACAAGGTATGTGCTCTGCCTTCCTTTGTATAGGAAAATATGAAGGCAGCATGATATTAATGTAATATGTTTGGACTGCAGATGGTGGTGCTGCCGTGGAGGCCCTGAGGGTGGAACTTGCCG
The DNA here is from genome assembly GCF_018294505.1 of Triticum aestivum. Classification (NCBI taxonomy): domain Eukaryota; kingdom Viridiplantae; phylum Streptophyta; class Magnoliopsida; order Poales; family Poaceae; genus Triticum; species Triticum aestivum. The sequence goes on from NC_057795.1 coordinate 219,244,676, forward strand.
AGGCCAAGGAGCAAGCTCGGGTTAGCAATGCGGCTGCCCTAAAAGCGGCCGAAGAGTTGAGAGCCGAACAGGTTGCTCATCGCTGAAGCAAGGAAAAGATAGCCGAAATGGCTTTGGAGTTAAAAAATGCTGCTGACCGGTATGAGCTCCTTAAAAAGGAGCATAAGGATAGTTCGGCTGATCTGAACAAGGCACTTAATGTCACTAGGAAATACAGACCGAGCTCAGGGGTGCGAGGGAGGAGCTTCAACAGGCCGGTAAAATCGCGGCTGGGGGCTCCTACTTGCTGCGGACGAAGTTTTTCGATCCGAAGTACGCTCCCCTGGATGGACACTAGAGTCCTGCGGACGCGTATGCGGATTTGGCGAAGAGTACAGCTGACGCTACCAAGTTCTTCGATGATTAGGGTGATAAGGAAGTGGAGAACCTTTTCTGGTTGCAATTCAATGCTCCCACTCGCCCGCTGCCGTTAAGTGACAAGATGGCTGCTGTAGCGGAGCTTCACAGGCTGTCCGGGCTTGCAATGTGGTCTGTAATAGACCATCTTTGGCTGATGAGGCCTAAGACGGACAATTATTTTGGTTTGGTGCAACAATTCTTTGGGGTCGTGCCTCGGATCGATGCCAAGAGGAGGTCGGCGTGTATAGAGGGTGCACAGATGGCTCTTGCCCGCATTAAAGCCTATTGGACGGATATGGATGCCACCATTATAGCGACCCAGAATCCGGTGGGGGGCCAATATCCGGCCGAGCACTACTTGACGCAGGTCACAGAAGGTGCCTGCCTAATAGACGCGCAGTGCTCGAAGAATGTCTTGTTCGAGTGATGAATCGAATCATTGTAAAAACAATGTTTATTTTGATTATGAGGCTATATTTATACTGTTTGCCTGAAAATTTGATTATGTCCCCTGTGCGGCCGTTTATATATATATATATATATATATATATATATATATATATATATATAGGGTGAGTCTATTATGATAACACCCCTTAAGACCTTATTCTGCACACCAAAAAAGCTTATTTTGCTAACACTTGTGTACTACTCGATTCATTTGACTCGGGCCGCACAGAAACACCAGAAAAACTGCCTCCACCCACTCCCTACACCTCCTTCCTCCAGCCGGGGCACCGCCCCACCTCGCTCCACCGTGCCGCACCACCACCATCCTCCCCAGTGGCGCCGCCATCCCACCCGCCCCACCGTCTCCGGCGCGGCGCGGCCCACCCCGAGCCGCCGTCCCACCCTCCCCACCATCTCCGGCATGGCGCGGCCCACCCCGAGCCACCATCCCACGAGCCACCAACCACCCTCCCCACCTTCTCCGGTGAGGCCCGCCCCACCTGAGCCGTCGTCCCACCGTCCCACCTTCTCCGGCGGGATCCGCCTCCCACCCCTGCCCAGACACCTAACCCGGCCGCGCGACCGTCGGATCCGGTGGGATCCTTCCTCCCGTGCTTGCCCGGCGACGCGTGCATCGCAAACAGAGGCGAGGTGCCCCCTCACCCCGCCCCCCGCGCGCCCTCCCCGCGACGGCACGCCCTGGTGGTCGCCAAATCTGGGCCAGGAGCGCCTACCCCCGTCCCGAGATTCAGCTCCTCTGGCTGCATGGTGCAGGTCCCCCATTCCCCGGGCGAGCTCTCGTGCTCCCCTTCCCGCCGGCGATCTCTACTGCTTCCCACCCCCTCCGACGAGCTCTCCTGCCTCCCCTCCCCTCTAGCAAGCTGGCCTGAAGATGGTCGAGGCTCCTGATGCAGTTCGTTTCATGGATTGTGTTGTGCAGTGTGTGTGGCGTGCAGCTCGGAGCGAGTGGGCATGCAGCTCAGAGCCAGCAAGGATATTCCCATGTGTTGGCCGTAGCGTGCGCCCCTTCCTAGCATGCTGACGGTCAGGCCGCATTTGCTTGCGATAGTGGCTCCGGACCATGGACACAACCGGATGCAAGACCCTGCATCCCACATCGCCACCCTTCGACTTCTTCGTCGCAACAAGGCATGCTGTGAGCAAGCGTGTGAGAGTGCAGCTTGCCGTTGAGGATGCAGTCCGTCGTCTCGGCCAGGTGATGCTCCTTGTTTGTTCCCCACTAACGAACAAGAAAACACACGAGAGGAAAGATTCAGTGCAGTTCGGCCAACCGGCGTTGTGAAGAACAGCCAACGATGGCGTGCAGTTTGACAAAAATAAATTCACCGGTGGTCGGTGGTGTGGCCACTGCATTTTGTCGGCGAGCCGCTAGCGGCTGGAGCAGTACGGACGTGCAATTCGCTTTTTGTTTTTTTGCTGAGGATGCAGTGCCTTTACTTTTTGCAGTCGTTCACTCGTGTGCCATGGGGTTCACTTGTAATTATTTCTTTGAAAACTCAAAATTCTCCTTATTTTGTTTCTAAAAAGGAAGTACATTTTGCACTAGCAATCCGCTGAGCTGGAGCTGAAGGTCAATGGCCGCCCCATGCAGTTCAGAAAACACTTGTTTTTGCTGCTCTTTTTGAAGCTCGTTTTGATATTTATTTGCAGCTCGCTGAATTTCATTTTGCTGTTCACTGTCAGATCCATGGCGCTGGCCGTGCTTTCTCCTACTGCTCTGTGTGAGGTGAGGGTGGGTTCTCTGTTGGCAAGGTAATGCACTTTTCAGTATGGTTTGCAGTTCCATCAGTGTGGTCGTGCGGCACGCGGGCGTGGGTTTGCAATGTGGTTCTCATCTACGTGCAGCCCAAGATGATGGCCATATCCGCTGGGGCTTTTGTATTCGTGTGTTTATATTGTACTCCCATGGACATCATCCCGTATTTGTGTGAGTATTTGTTTGCCTAATGGCCCATAGCCAGCTCCACCACAGGGCATCTAACTCTGTATGTTCCCAATGCAGTTCGGCGGGCGAGCATGTTCCGTGCAGTGCATTTGGTATGTTCTTGCATTTTGTAGTGTTTTCATTTGGCAGCTCCTTTGCTTTTTGTTGCAGCTCTCTCAATATTTGTTTGTAGTTCATTGCGGGACTCCATGGCGCTGGTCGCGCTGCTCCTTTTCTTGTTGCTACGTCTGAGGCGAGGACGGGCTCTGCCGCACCGGGAACCAGGGTGTTCGCGACACCGGCGAAGAGGGCGTGGTGGTTCCCTTCTTCCCCAACAATAGAAGTTGCGGCGTGGCTATGCAATTGTTGAAGTTCAGGAATATGTTTGGTGTCTTTTCAGATTTCGTTTGGGCACAACACTGCAGTTCGCCTGGGTCTTCACAACGGTGCGTACGGGTGTGCAGTAGGGTGCTTGCAGTGCGATGGCGCGATGCTCACGGTCTTGAATAAATTTGTTTGATGCGATGGTGCGATGGCGCAATTTGTTTCATGTGTTCTAAAATTTAGTCGACTACGTCAACACCTGCAGTGCGTTTGTTTCGCGGATGTGGTTCAGTTTTTAGAGTGATGATGTTCACTTGCGCCCAACGTGAAAGTGTTAAAAATTAGTGAAACAATAAAATAGTAATGTGGTTCACATTGATATATGCCGCGGCTCACTTGGCCTAGGCTCTGCGGTCCACTCTCGTTCGTAAAAAAAAGTAAAAAAAACAACAAAAACTCGTGTGAGAAAATTTACATCCGACAAAAAAAATCATGAAGTTCACTTTTCCGTTTGATGCAGTGCGGTTTTCAGTTTAAAAGCAGTGCGGTTTTCTGTTCGACGACGATTTTGGTGTCACGAAAAAACAGAGTTTCCGCTTTTTGCTAATTTTAAAACTGCTCTTAAACCGTAAGGAATTAGAGAGTGTGTTCTACATGAAAAAGTTGCGTCTCGTCGATATCTTTCCAACGGCATATCATTTGAATCATTTCGACAACCGGTTTGTAAAAATTAAAAAAATGGCCGCTGCCACTCGTCCTCCGCCGCACGATTTTCAAAATTAACTTAAAACCGTAAGCAATCTCAAAACCATTCCTACATATGCTAGTTGCGCCTTGTCCGTAGCTTTCCAACGACGTATTCCACGCCTCGTTTCGACAAATGGTTCAAAAACTAGAGCGAAAACAGTACCGGAAATTTGAAATTTTTTGAAAAACAGAATTCCGCGATTTAGTAAATTTGAAACCGCTCTTAAACCGTAATGGATTAGAGAAAGATTTATATATGAAAAAGATGCGCCTCGACGATATCTATCCAACGGAGTATCTTTTGCTTCATTCCGACAAGCGGTTTAGAAAAAAACGCGAAAAAACGCTCGCTGCCACTCGTCATCCGCCGCACTATTTTCAAAACTGCTCTTAAACCGTGTGGAATCTCGAAAAGTGTTCAACATGTCAAAGTTGCGCCTAATCCATAGCTTTTCAATGGTATATTACACGCCTCATTCCGATAAATGGTTAAAAAATTAGAGCGAAAACAGTACCGAAAAAACACCGCGTGTAATTTTTTCGACAAGAAGTTCACTAGTCTCTATTGCAGTGCTCGTCGTCAAAATGATGCAGTGCGCTTCTGTTGAGCGTGCAGTGCTGAAGTGGTGTGCAGAATAGTTATTCTGCTAATATTAGCAGAATAGACCGCCTGTACAATGCGGGGGTGTTCGCGAAAAATATGCTTAATCACACTTGATCTAACGTCTTGGTCCATTAAGGAGGTGATCACATGTCGAACTAGGCAACCAGACTATATAGTTGTAACACTTTCGCTTAGCCATGAGAGTCTAACGTTGGGGCTACTATGTAGCCCCTGGTACCTTCGTGTGCATCTGAATACGGGCGCGTATGTACATGACCGGGAAATGGCCCTTCGTTAATGCGGAGGAATCCTAAAGATTCCGGTGAGTCTTCGAGTGGTTGATTAGTCTCTCGCTGTATCATGACAGTCAGTTTTCGGTTTTCTCTACTGAGGTGCTCATCCGGAATAACCAGGGCACAATCGCAGTAGTTCTCCTTTGGCCACTTTAGCCGATAATAACGAAACATAAGGCGGCAAACCCAGGAGCCGGGCAAACCCAAAATTTGACCAAAGACATGATTCAGAGCTGATGCATATAAGGCCAAACTCGTGACGCCGAACACTCCCGAAGGTATTCGGACTTTATAACAGACGATGGGCTAAAGAATGCCCATTCATTATAAACCCTGTGTTTCCAGGTACGTGCGTTAGTCTGTCGTGGCGAAATGCCAATAATGGAAGTATCCTCTGTGGGTATGGAACCCATGGGATGGTTAATCAACAAGAGGCAATAGAAAATGTTTACATAGGGGCTTAATCTAAAAAGAAACATGTTGAACGAGCCCTGTTGCACGTCTGCGCCTTTGTCTCTGTTGTGTCGTATCCTGGAAGGGTATCGCGCGATCGTTGTCTGTGGAAAAAGAAAACTCATAGGAGAGTACAACGTAAGTATGCGATGGATAGTAAAGATGTTGGTCTGGTAATAAGGTTGAGCCAAGTGTGGGGCTTTATTAAATATTTATAGCCCCTGGTGTCTGCTATGGGATTACATATACGGTGCCCTGGTTTGATTTTATCTAGGCTACCGGACTCGTCTAACCGTGTTTGTGGTCTTAATGACCAGTCATGTTTTTTTATACTGGAGGCCGCTTATAGTCCGGCCGCTAGGGCTGTCGCGGGTTCCTCTGCGCATGAAGAGCGCTCTGTTATTCCGTTAGCGGTTATGACGCCATGTGGACCGGGCATCTTGAGTATAAGGTAGCCATAGTGCGGTAATGCATTGAAGCGGGCAAAGGCCGTTCTTCCAAGCAATGCATGATAGCCGCTTTGGAAGGGTGCGATGGTGAAGAGTAGTTCTTCGCTTCTGGAATTGCCTGGGAAGCCAAATGTTACCTCCAGTACAACGGAGCCCCTGCCGTAGGCTTCAACACCTGGTATCACCCCTTCAAAGGCGGTGTTGCTTTGGCTAATTTTGGATGGGTTTATCCCCATCCTGCGGACAGTGTCCTTATATATTAAATTGAGACTACTGCCGCCGTCCATGAGGACACGGGTGAGACGGCATCCGTCGATTATTGGGTCAAGCACCAAGGCCTTTGATCCTCCGCGCCGAATACTAGTTCGGCCATCCAAGTGATCGAAAGTGATCGGATAAGACATCCTGTAGTTAGGTGTGGGTACGATGGGCTCTGTATCGCGCGCGTCTCTATGCGTGCGTTCATGCCTTCTCATGGGTGTGCGAGTCGCGTGGATCATGTTCACTGTTTTAACCTCTGGCGGGAATTTTTTCTGTCCCCCAGTGTTCAGCTGGCGAGGTTCATCCTCGTCTTCACTTGGTGTATCCCTTCCCTTGTATTCGGCATTTAATTTGCCGGCCTGCTTGAAGACCCGGCACTCTCTGTGCGTGTGGTTCGCAGATTTGTCAGGGGTGCCATGAATTTGGCACAGTCTGTCTAGGACTCTATTCAGACCGAACGGTCCCTCTTTATTGCCTTTAAATGGCTTCTTTTGCTGATCAGGTCATGAGCCCCTGAATCCGGCATTAACCGTTGTGTTATCCGGGCTCTCTTCCTTGTTTTGGCGTTTGTTTTTATTACGCTGTGGCTTCCCGTTGCCATCCCTTATTTCGGATGTGCTGGGGTTGCTGGTACCTTTACGGGCTAGCCAGCTATCTTCACCCGCGCAAAAGCGGGTCATAAGGCTTGTTAGGGCTGCCATTGTCCTTGGCTTTTCTTTACCGAGGTGTCTGGCGAGCCACTCGTCGCGGATGCTGTGTTTGAATGCCGCTAAGGCTTCGACGTCCGGACAATCGACAATTTGATTCTTATTAGTGAGGAATCTGTTCCAAAGCTTGCGGGCGGACTCTTCGGGCTATTGGATTATGTGACTTAAATCGTCAGCATCCGGAGGCCGGACATAAGTCCCTTGAAAATTGGCCCTGAAAGCGTCTTCGAGTTCCTCCCAACTCCCAATTGAATTTTCGGGGAGGCTTTTCAACCAGTGACGAGCTGGTCCTTTTAGTTTGAGGGGAAGGTATTTGATGGCATGGAGGTCATCCCCACGAGCCATATGTATATGCAGGATAAAGTCCTCGATCCATACCCCTGGGTCTGTCGTTCCATCATATGCCTCCATGTTCACAGGTTTAAAGCAATGTGGAAATTCTTGGTCTAGTACTTCTTCAGTAAAGCACAGGGGGTGAGCAGCCCCTCTGTGTCTGGATGTGCTGTGGCATGCCGTCGGCTGTTGTTGTGTCCGGTGTTTATTCTGAACTGGTATTTAATTAGCATAATCGTTTTGGTGACCATAGTCCCTCGCCGGGGTGTGTCCTTTAGATCCGTAGATGGACCTAGCTGCGCCAACCTTCTTATCCGGGTGCTCATGTAGATCGTGCGCGGCGTCGGTGGTCGTTCCGTTGCAGTTGTGGAGCGGTACGTTGGGCCTCCTGGTCGTATTAGTCTTTGGTGGAACGACCTCATCGACGAATTCTGGCAGTAGCTTGCGTTTTGGATAGCTCTTTGTATGGCGATCATCGCCATATCTTTCTTCAGTGTCTAGCACTTTATTCCGTCTGCGGTTAAGTGTTTCCTGTGCAGCTTTGAGCCGATGCTTCTGCTTCTTTAGACTTCTCGCTGTGGCCATAAGCTTTTTGTGGAGGTTATCTCGTTCCACACGTTCTTCTGGATTGATGAATGCATCATCGTCTGGACTGTGTTCTTGTCCTGGGGCGGTTTGATGAACTCGTCCCTCAGGATCATTGTCATCAGGCGACTGCTCCGAACTGTGTTCGGCGTGACCTGGCTCGTCCTGCTCCATCGCTAATTCCGTATGGTCATTGTTGCCTTCGGGGTTGACCGGAGTATCGATCCTTCTGGTGCTCTTGCTGCTATTTTTACTATTGCTGGACTTGGAACGGCGTCTGCACCGTCGCTTTGGCTTTTGCCCGGGGGTTTTATCTTCTAGATTATCGCCGTCGTCCTTCTTGGGCGTATCCACCATGTATATGTCGTGTGACGAGGCGGAAGTCCAGCACCGCATAGATTCTGAATCTTCTCCTGCATCGTCGTCCATACCGTCGATGCCTTCGGAGTCGAAGTCAAGCACGTTGGTTAAATCATCAACCGTGGCTATGAAGTGGGTGGTGGGTGGGTAACGAATTTCCTCGTCGCCTGCTTCCCACTCAATCCGGACATAGTTCGGTCCAGAATTTTCTGTCAAAGAGAGAGTTTTTAACGAGTTCCGCATGTCGTCACAGGGCAAGTGCTGGAAGATATCCGCAGCGGTAAACTCAATTACTGGAGCCCAACCTGGATCAGCTGGCTCGAGAGTATGCGGATCGGAAACAACAACCGGATACGAGTCCGGGGGCCCGGGGTTACAGGCTTCCACATAGGTGAGACCTGTACTCGGCTCCAGCGCCGATGAGTGTGGGGCCTGCGAGGAGGGGTCCACCCCTCCATCCTTAGGCAACGCAACCTGCTCCAGATTTAGATCCGGGGCTACTGCAGGGGTGATATCCCGAGCATCATCCGACAGCAGGTCTAAGCCGTGCCCATCGTAACTGTTTGGTGCTCCTAGCGCAGGCCCAAATCCATCGAAGATCAAGTCTCCGTGAATATCCGCCGTGTAGTTCAAGTTTCCGAACCTGACCTGGTGGCCAGGGGCGTAGCTGTCGATCTGCTCCAGATGGCCAAGCGAATTGGCCCGCAGTGCGAAGCCGCCGAACTCGAAGATCTGTCCGGGAAGAAAAGTCTCCCCCTGGACCATGTAGTTAACGATTGAAGGCGCTATCAAGCCCTACAGCGACGACACAGAAGAACTCTCAATGAAAGCACCAATGTCGGTGTAAAAATTGGCGAATCTCGGGTAGGGGGTCCCGATCTGTGCGTCTAGGCTGATGGTAACAGGAAGCAAGGGACACAATGTTTACCCAGGTTCGGGCCCTCTTGATGGAGGTAAAACCCTACTTCCTGCTTGATTAATATTTAAGATATGAGTAGTACAAGAGTAGATCTACCACGAGATCGTAGAGGCTAAACCCTAGAAGCTAGCCTATGATAGTATGATTATAATTGTGATCGGCCTCCTAAGGACCAACCTCTCCGGTTTATATAGACACCGGAGAGGGCTAGGGTTTACATGGAGTCGGTTACAAGGAAGGAAACATAATATCCGGATCGCCAAGCTTGCCTTCCATGCAAAGGAGAGTCCCATCCGGACACGGGCCGAAGTCTTGAGTCTTGTATCTTCACGCTTCAATAGTCCGGATGATGTATATAGTCTAGCTGTCCGGATACCCCCTAATACAGGACTCCCTCAATGGCCTTGCCTAAAAACGTTGATCCTTACCTTAGAAGGTTGGAAGAAATCAAACACAAAGAAGCTTTATGACTTTACAATTTGAGCATAATAATTTCTTTAGAAATGAGCTTAAAGAACAAAAAAGCTTTATGGAATACATGAATAAAGAGCTTGATGATATGTCTAAGGAATTTTATGGTTTGAAATCTCAGTTTGCTCATCTTGAAAACTTAATAGCGAAAATTTTGGATAAGCAGGCCACCTTAGTCAATAAGATGGCCGCCAAACCGGAAGGGTTAGAAGGAAATAATGATGAAGATCTAAAAGTGATTGATGTGTCCCCTATTAAATCTTTGTTTTGCAATATGAATCTTGATAATGATGGGAATGGAGATGAGTCAACTTTATTTAAAAGGCGTCCCAATGATTCGGAGTTTTTAGATCTTGGTGAAAAAATTGGTAAAAGTGGGATTGGCGAGGTCAAAACTTTACATAGCAATGAACCCACTATTTTGGAATTCAAGAAATTTAATTATGATAATTGTTCTTTAATAGATTGTATTTCCCTGTTCCAATCCATGTTAAATTCTCCTCATGCTTATAGTGAAAATAAAGCTTTTACTAAACATATCGTTGATGCTTTAATGCAATCTTATGAAGAAAAACTTGAATTAGAAGTTTCTATCCCTAGAAAAATTTATGCTGAGTGGAAATCTACTATTAAAATTAAAATTAAAGATCAGGACTGCTATGCTTTGTGTGATTTGGGTGCTAGTGTTTCCACGGTTCCAAAAACTTTGTGTGATGTGTTAGGTTTCCGTGAATTTTATGATTGCTCTTTAAACTTGCACCTTGCGGATTCCACCATTAAGAAACCTATGGTAAGTATTAATGATGTTCTTATTGTTGCAAATAGGAATTATGTGCCCATAGATTTTATTATTCTTGATATAGATTGCAATCTATAATGTCCTATTATTCTTGGTAGACCTTTCCTTAGAACGATTGGTGCAATTATTGATATGAAAGAAGGAAATATTAGATTCCAATTTCCATTAAGGAAAGGCATGGAACACTTTCCTAGGACGAAAATAAAATTACCTTATGAATCTATTATGAGATCCACCTATGAATTGAATACCAAAGATGGCAATACTTAGATCTATTCTCGCTTTTATGCCTAGCTAGGGGCGTTAAACGATAGCGCTTGTTGGGAGGCAACCCAATTTTATTCTTGTTCTTTGATTTTTGTTCCTGTTTAGTAATAAATAATTCATCTAGCTTCTGTTTAGATGTGGTTTTATGTTTTAATTAGTTTTTGTGCCAAGTAGAACCTATAGGATCATCTTGGGTGATAGTTAATTTGATCTTGCTGAAAAACAGAAACTTCTGTACGCACGAGAATAATTTTAATAAATCACACAAACGTGATTTTCAGTTGATTATTTTTGCAGAAGATTAATAGAAAAATTTCCTAGGACTTCCTATTTTGGTAGGATTTTTAGGGTTCCAGAAGTATTCTAAAGTTACAGATTACTACAGACTATTCTGTTTTTGACAGATTCTGTTTTTGGTGTGTTGGTTGCTTATTTTGATGAATCTATGGCTAGTATCGGGGAGTATGAACCATAGAGAACTTGTAATACAGTAGGTTTAACACCAATATAAATAAATAATGAGTTCATTACAATACCTTAAAGTGGTGGTTTGCTTTCTTGCACTAACGGAGCTCATGAGATTTTCTGTTGAGTTTTGTGTTGTGAAGTTTTCAAGTTTTGGGTAAAGATTTGATGGATTATGGAATAAGGAGTGGCAAGAGCCTAAGCTTGAGGATTCCCAAGGCACCCCAAGGTAAATTCAAGTACAAACAAAAGCCTAATCTTGGGGATTCCCCAGAAGGCATCCCCTCTTTCGTCTTCGTCCATCGGTAACTTTACTTGAGGCTATATTTTTATTCACCACATGATATGTGTTTTGCTTGGAGCGTCTTGTATGATTTGAGTCTTTGCTTTTTAGTTACCACAATCATCCTTGCTGCACACACCTTTTGGGAGAGACACAGATGAATCAGAATTTATTAGAATACTCTATGTGGTTCACTTATATCTTTTGAGCTAGATAATTTTGCTCTAGTGCTTCACTTATATCTTTTTAGAGCACGGCGGTGGTTTTATTTTATAGAAATTATTGATCTCTCATGCTTCACTTATATTATTTTGAGAGTCTTTAGAACAGCATGGTAATTTGCTTTGGACCCACTTTTAATAGTAACGCCCAGATCAATGGAAAATGGAAGTTTCTATAAAATTAGTCCTAATATGATAGGCATTCAAGATGGGTATAATAAAAACTTTCATATAAAGTGCATTGAATACTATGAGAAGTTTGACTCCTTATGATTGTTTTGAGATATGAAGATGGTGATATTAGAGTCATCCTAATGGAGTAGTTGTGAATTTGAGAGATACTTGTGTTAAAGTTTGTGATTCCCGTAGCATGCACGTATGGTGAACTGTTATGTGATGAAGTCGGAGCATGATTTATTTTTTGATTGTCTTCCTTATTAGTGGCAGTCGGGGCCGAGCGGTGGTCTTTTCCTACCAATCTATCCCTCTAGGAGCAAGCGCGTAGTACTTCAATTTGATGACTAACAGATTTTTGCAATAAGTATATGAGTTCTTTATGACTAATGTTGAGTCCATGGATTATGCGCACTCTCACCCTTCCACCATTGCTAGCCTCTCTTGTGCCACGCAACTTTCGCCGGTACCATACACTCACCATATACCTTCCTCAAAACAGCCACCAAACCTACCTGTTATGGCATTTCCATAGCCATTCCGAGATATATTGCCATGCAACTTTCCACCATTCCGTCTATTATGACATGCTCCATCATTGTCATATTGCTTTTGCATGATCATGTAGTTGACGTCGTATTTGTGGCAAAGCCACCTTTATAATTCTTTAATACATGTCGCTCTTGATTCATTGGATCCCGGTACACCGCCGGAGGCATTCACATAGAGTCATATTTTGTTCTAAGTATTGAGTTGTAATTCTTGAGTTGTAAGTAAATAAAAGTGTGATGATCTTCATTATTAGAGCATTGTCCCATGTGAGGAAAGGATGATGGAGACTATGATTCCCCCACAAGTCGGGATGAGACTCCAGACTTTATGAAAAATAAAAGAGGCCAAAGAAGCCCAAATAAAAAAATGAGAGAAAAAGAGAGAAGGGGCAATGTTACTATCCTTTTACCACACTTGTGCTTCGAAGTAGCACCATGATCTTCATGATAGAGAGTCTCCTATGTTGTCACTTTCATATACTAGTGGGAATTTTAAATTATAGAACTTGGCTTGTATATTCCAGTGATGGGCTTCCTCAAAATGCCCTCGATCTTCGTGAGCTAGCAAGTTGGATGCACACCCACTTAGTTTCTTTTGATGAGCTTTCATACACTTATAACCCTAGTGCATCCATTGCATGGCAATCCCTACCCACTCACATTGATATCTATTGATGGGCATCTCCATAGCCCGTCGATACGCGTAGTTGACGTGAGACTATATTCTCCTTTTTTGTCTTCTCCACAACCACCATTCTATTCCACATATAGTGCTATGTCCATGGCTCACGCTCATGTATCGCGTGGAGATTGAAAAAGTTTGAGAACATCAAAAGTATGAAACAATTGCTTGGCTTGTCATCGGGGTTGTGCATGATTTAAATATTTTGTGTGATGAAGATAGAGCATAGCCAGACTATATGATTTTGTAGGGATAGCTTTCTTTAGCCAATTGATTTTGAGAAGACATGATTGCTTTGTTAGTATGCTTGAAGTATTATTGTTTTCATGTCAATATGAACTTTTGTCTTGAATCTTATGGATCTGAACATTCATTCCACAATAAAGAAAATTACATTGAGAAATATGTTAGGTAGCATTCCACATCAAAAATTCTGTTTTTATCATTTATTACTCGAGGACGAGCAGGAATTAAGCTTGGGGATGCTTGATACGTCTCCAACGTATCTTTAATTTTTGATTGCTCCATGCTATTATATTATCTGTTTTGGATGTTTAATGGGCTTTACTATATACTTTTATATTATTTTTGGGACTAACCTATTAACCGGAGGCCCAACCCAAATTGCTGTTTTTTGCCTATTTCAGTGTTTCGCAGAAAAGGAATATCAAACGGAGTCTGTTGGGGATATAACTATTAGGTATGACCCGCCCAGGAGGGGCCGGGTTATACCTATAGAGATTCATGAAGCCCAAGACGACACTTGAAGATGGCGGTTCAGTTGAGGGCCCAAAGACCAAAGGCGACTTAAGGCCCGTAGAGATAAACCGCCATATGTACGTAACTTGTATTGTAAGGAATAGAGAGAGACCGAGCCAGAAACTGTTTATGAGCCGGCCGGGACTCTTTGAGCAGCTGGGCGTCGAACTCTGTATATAAAGGGATGACCCGGCGGCGGTTGAGCGCAAGTAACATCAGATCGAGAACTAGGTCAAGCGGATTCGCTCCCTGGTAATCAAGACATAAGCAATCCCACTCAAAACTGGATCGTAGGCTTTTACCTTCACCGTAAGGGGCCGAACTAGTATAAACCCTGTGTCCTTTGTCCCGATTAACCCATTTAAGCTTCCTAGTTGTGATGGCTCCACGACTAAGTCCTTTCACTAGGACATCTAACGTGACAATTCCACGACAGTTGGCGCCCACCATGGGGCCAGCGCATGGTGGATTTGAGTTCTTGAAGGGCGACTTCGAAGGGCTCAAGGGATACACTGTGGGCCGGATGACCAAGAGTCGTCGCGGCAAGTTCTACATCGACGATGCAGGCTGGGGCTCCGATGCCGTCTCAATTGAGTACGGGTACCGGGTCCCCTTCAGTGGAATCCACGACTTCATCGACAAAATTGGTGAGCCGGGCCCAGAGCCGGACATCTGCACTGACATCATCGAGATGGCTCAGCGTGCGAGACCTGCCCAGGCTCAGCCTACCGTGAAGCGTGCCTTCATGGGATGCATCCATGGAGGGGAATTTTCTGATGGATCTGTGTCTGGCGGTGCGACGGCCATCTACTCTGATGGTGAGTCGTCCACGGGTGAGATGGATTTGTTGTATCAATTGCAAGACGGTAGGCTTTGGGGCTCTTCCGATGGCAGTAGTATTCCGGACCCCTTTGAGCCGCCGAGCAGAGTTGGGATCTTCATGGCTGGCAAGCAACCCGCTCAAAATTCTACGGCTGCGGCAGCGATAACCTCCGGGTCAGCGGCAGTCGGGGCAGGAGGCCCTGTGCGCCCACCGGCTCAGGTTCGGATGGATTTGATGGATAAGATGGCAGCCTATTAACCGCCATGGTCAACCTGGTGGATCAAGCTCAACATGATGCGGAAGTGGCGCAGCTAAAGCAGGATATAGTACAAGCTAAGGAAGACCTGGCGGCGGAAGACGTCAGGATGACCGCAGAGCGGGCGGCTCTGGATGCTCAACCTCAGCATATTCAGTCGCAGGCTTTCCAGCTCACGATGGATCAGAACACATCCAATGAGGTCATGAGGAGAAGGTACCAGACTCAATCTCGTCTGCCTCCAGTTTATGACCCTCGAAACCTCTTCTGTACATCCGGTGCCGGGCCAAGTAACCCGCCGGAGATAGACCGGGTCGCAACGCCTGGGGCGGGACACCGGTTCAACCACGGGTGATGGAACCTCCCCATCTGAATACTGCCCCGCCTCACTACGTGTTGACACCACTGGCTCATTATTCTAACCCTTTGAAGAACATGATCGCTATGGCAGCACGATTGGCGGCTCTCCCGGTGGAGGGCGACTCACCAACGATGGTTGAAACACGAAGGATCAGAGAACTTCTTCAAACAGCTTTCGCGCAGCAAGATGCGTATTCTTATAGTCGAGACATGATTCACTCGACCCCTCGCCCAAGTCGGGGCCCGAGCTATAGCAGGCACATGGATTTAGCAGCCGTTTCAACCAACGCCCGGCGTCGTGACCAACCGTGCGGGCATGACCAGGTGCGTGATGGAGCTCCTAACTTGGTTGATCACGACAGGATATGCCAAGATGCTGAGCGGGCGGCTAAGCAGGCGGTCCAGCGAGCGGCTTACCAGTCTTTTCCGATTTATCCGACAACTTCTATTGAGGCAGGCGTGACCACTAGGACCGGAGTTTTCCCTTCTCTGGTGCCGGCTCTGCGCAACGAGCGTTTGCCCAAGGATTTCAAGGGGCCTCGAAAGGTGCCTAATTACACGGCCAGCTTACAACCTAGGGCATGGATTGAAAGCTATGAGATGGCCATGGAGCTATTGGAAGTTAGTGATGCTATGATGGCCAGGTACTTCACCATGATGTTGGATGGAACGGCCCGCACTTGGTTGAAGGGGCTGCCACCTAAATCCATCGGTTCATGGGCAGAATTGAAGGCCTGGTATATACAGAACTTCAAAGATACATGCAAGCAGCCCATGTCAATTGTGGATTTGACTAATTGCAAGCAAGAGGAGGGCGAGTCCACAACCCATTGGGTGCGCCGGGTCAAAGCCATAATACATTCATCTGATAAGATGGATGCCGGCTCTGCAGTCTTAATAGGGAGAAAAATTGCCGTTTTACGCCTCTTAAGATGAAGCTGGGGCGGCTCAAGCGCGATTGTAATGACATGGGCTAGCTGATGGTGGCTCTAGTCAAATATGCCCACTCTGATAGTACCAAGGATCCCGAGTCTGACAATGAGAAGACAGGGAAGGGAAAGAAGAACGGCAACGCCAAGGGTCCTCAGCATAACCTGACAATTCAAGGAGGTAATAATAAACGTAAGGCTGATGGTAGCTTGGAGTTTGTGGCTAACACCAATGCGCAGGGCAACAATCAACAATGTAAGGGGAGACCACCTCCTCGGTCCGGCGGGTCAAGTCCCACACTTGAGCAGTTGCTGAATGAGCCCTGTCCAAGGCACGGTACTCCACAAAAGCTGGCCACTCACCTATGGAAGGACTGTACGATCATGAAGGCTTTCAAGAATTCCAACATGTTCGACGGTAATCATGGGCTGGGCGGCGGCTGAGGTGGCGGCGGTTTTCATGGCCTGGGCAGCGGTTCAAATTCCAATTTTCAAGGATTTCAAGGTAATCAAGGTGGTTATAATCAGCAATCTGGCGAGGGTCAGCAGCAGCAGCAATCTGGATATCAGAGTAATCCAAAGCAGCTGAATAGTGGACAGTATCATGTGTTTACCACCAGTTTGTGCAAACGGGACCAGAAGCTTCATAAGAGGGCTGTGAACGCTGTTGAGCCGGCAGTTCCTCGTTATTTGAGATGGTCTAAGTAGCCTATTCTATGGAGTAGGGAAGATCACCCTCCCCGGATTGACAATCCGGTTCACTTGGCCTTGGTGGTGGCACCTCAGGTTGGTGGATATAAATTCACTAAGGTGCTCATGGATGGAGGCAGTATCATCAATATCCTTTATTATGAGACTTTTCGTCGCGTGGGGTTGACTGATAAAAACCTTAGGACGTCCAACACTGTGTTCCATGGAGTGGTGCCTGGTAAGTCGGTGTACCCAGTGGGTAAGATTGAACTGGAAGTGGCCTTTGGATATGAACATGATTCTAGGGCTGAAAAGATGACCTTTGAGGTGGTCCAAATCAAGAGCCCGTAGCACGCCCTGTTTGGACGGCCGACTTATGCCAAGTTCATGGCATGGCCGTGTTATGTTTATCTGTAGCTCAAGATGCCTGGTTATAAGGGCACCATCACAGTGCATGGGAGTCGGAAGATAGCCTTGGAATGTGAGGAAGGCAATGCTGCTTACGCTGAATCTGTTTGTGCAACAGAGGAGTTGAAGTTTTACAAGGACAATGTTGAGCCGACGGACATGACCTCTTTGAAGAATCCAACCACAGAGCATGAGCCGGTGATGAAGTTTAAGTCGGCTGATGACACCAAGCTTGTTGATTTTGTTCCAGGCAACTCATCTAAGCAGCAGTATCAGTGCTAATTTGGATCCCAAATAGGAAAGTGCGCTCATTGAGTTCATCCGTGAGAACCGGGACATCTTTGTATGGAAACCTTCTGACATGCCAGGTGTACCGAGAGAACTCGCTGAGCACACTCTCAATATTGATCCAAAATTTAAGCCGATCAAGAAGTTTCTTCGACGGTTCAATGAGGAGATGCGTAAGGCCATTGGTGAGGAAGTGGCCCATCTCTTAGCGGCCGGGTTCATTGTTGAGGTTTTTCATCCAGAGTGGTTGGCTAACCCGGTGCTAGTGCTTAAGAAGAACAGCACCTGGCGTATGTGTGTGGATTACATGGACTTAAACAAGGCTTGTCCGGCTGATCCCTTCGCTCTCCCTCGTATTGATCAAATCATTGATGCTACGGCGGGTTGTGAGCGTTTGAGCTTTTTGGATGCTTATTCTGGTTATCATCAGATCAAGATGGCAGTTAAGGACCAGGAGAAGACAATGTTTATTACTCTGTCTATGCCTTTCGGGCATAAGAGTGCCCAGGCGACTTATCAACGATGTGTGCAAAACTGTCTTCATAATCAGATTGGGCGCAATGTTCATGCTTATGTGGACGACATTGTGGTGAAGTCCAGAGAGAAGGTGACCTTGATAGATGATCTGAAGGAAACCTTTGATAATCTCCAGGTCTACAAGATGATGATTAACATGGCCAAGTGTGTTTTTGGTGTGCCAACAGGCAAGCTTTTGGGTTTTCTGGTTTCTAACAGAGGCATTGAGGCTAACCCAGAGAAAATCAAGGCAATCACCTCTTTGGCTAAGCCAGCATGTATCAATGATGGCGGGTCGTATTGCTGCTTTAAACTGGTTAGGTGAGAAGGCCATACCGCTGTATCAGATGATGAAGAAGACAAACGACTTTGTCTGGAGTGTTGCTGCTAACGCTGCCTTTGAAGATTTGAAGAGACAGCTAGCTGAGCCGCGAGTCCTTGCTGCTCCCATTGATAAGGAGCCATTATTGTTATATGTGGCTACTAACACACATGCCGTCGGTGTGGCCATTGTGGTGGAGCGCAAGGAGGCTGGCAAGGAACATCCGGTTCAATGGCCGGTTTACTACATCAGTGAGGTGCTTATTGAGTCCAAGCAAATGTATCCACATTGGCAAAAGCTTGTTTATGGGGTGTTCATGGCAATTCGGAAGATTAAGCAATATTTCCTGGGTCATCCCATCATTGTGGTCAGTTCTACTCCTTTAGGAGATATCATTCAAAACACAGAAGCCACAAGACGAGTCGCGAACTGGGCCATTGAACTTGGGACTCATGGTTTAAAGTATGTGCCACACACTTCTATCAAGTCTCAAGCACTGGTGGACTTCATCAACGATTGGACAGAGCTGCAGATGCCTGAAGAGAAGCCGGACACCATATATTGGACTATTCACTTTGATGGGTCCAGGCAATTGGAGGGCTTGGGGGCTGGAGTTGTTTTAGCTTCCCCTCGAGATGACAAATTTTGTTATGTGTTGCGGTTGATGTTTCCCTGTACTAACAATGCAGCTGAGTATGAGGGCTTGCTCCATGGTCTTCGGATGGCTAAGGAGATGAGCTTAAGCTGGGTAAGGTGCTTTGGTGACTCAGATTTGGTGGCTCAACAAGTATCAGGCAAGTGGGATTCCAAGGATCCTCTCATGTCGGCTTATCACCGTGAAGTTGATGCCATTGCTGGACACTTCAAGGGTTATCAAGTGGAGCACATTGATCGCAGAAAGAATGAGGCGGCTAATGCTTTAAGCCGGCTGGGGTCTCAGTGTAAGCCGGTGCGGCTTAACACTTTCTTGGATATTCTGCATAACCCTTCTGTCAAGTTGCCTACAGAGGAAGACTTGGCTGTTCCTGACTCGGAAGCATAGTTGGTGGCGGCTGTTCACGTCATCCTAGATTGGACAGTACCATACTTGGCTTACATGACCCGGGGTGATTAACTGAGAATGAAACCTTTGCCAGGCAGATAACCTGGCGGTCTAAGTCAATGACAATTGCCAATGGCGAGTTGCATCATCGTAGTGTCACGGGGGCGTTTCAGCGATGTGTTTCTCCTGAGGAAGTTCAAGAAATTATTCGTGAGATTCATGAAGGAGATTGTGGCCATCATGCTGGCTCAAAGTCCTTGGTGTCCAAGGCATTTCGTCATGGATTTTATTGGCTGATGATGTCTACTACGCAACCTTCTTCTTGTAGACGTTGTTGGGCCTCCAAGTGCAGAGGTTTGTAGGACAGTAGCAAATTTCCCTCAAGTGGATAACCTAAGGTTTATCAATCCGTGGGAGGCATAGGATGAAGATGGTCTGTCTCAAACAACCCTGCAATCAAATAACAAAGAGTCTCTTGTGTCCGCAACACACCCGATACAATGGTAAATTGTATAGGTGCACTAGTTCGGCGAAGAGATGGTGATACAAGAGCAATATGGATGGTAGATGTTCGGCGAAGAGATGGTGATACAAGTGCAACATGGATGGTAGATATAGGTATTTGTAATCTGAAAATATAAAAATAGCAAGGTAACTAATGATAAAAGTGAGTGTAAACGGTATTGCAATGCTAGGAAACAAGGCCTAGGGTTCATACTTTCACTAGTGCAAGTTCTCTCAACAATAATAACATAACTGGATCATATAACTATCCCTCAACATGCAACAAAGAGTCACTCCAAAGTCACTAATAGCGAAGAACAAACATAGAGATTATTGTAGGGTACGAAACCACCTCAAAGTTATTTTTTCTGATCGATCTATTCAAGAGTCCGTAGTAAAATAACACGAAGCTATTCTTTTCGTTCGATCTATCCTAGAGTTCGTACTAGAATAACACCTTAAGAAACAAATCAACCAAAACCCTAATGTCACCTAGATACTCCAATATCACCTCAAGTATCCGTGGGCATGACGATATGCATCACACAATCTCAGATTCATCTATTCAACCAACACAAAGTACTTCAAAGAGTGCCCCAAAGTTTCCACCGGAGAATCAAGACGAAAACGTGTGCCAACCCCTATGCATAAGTTCATTGAACCCACAAGTTGATCACCAAAACATACATCAAGTAGATCACGTGAATATCCCATTGTCACCACAGATAAGCACGGCAAGACATACATCAAGTGTTCTCAAATCCTTAAAGACTCAATCCGATAAGATAATTTCAAAGGGAAAACTCAATCCATTACAAGAGAGTAGAGGGGGAGAAACATCATAAGATCCAACTATAATAGCAAAGATCGCGATACATCAAGATCGTGCCAAATCAAGAACACACGAGAGAGAGGGAGATCAAACACATAGCTACTGGTACATACCCTCAGCGTCGAGGATGAACTACTCCCTTCTCGTCATGGAGAGCGCTGGGATGATGAAGATGGCCGGTGAGGGATCCCCCCTCCGGCAGGGTGCCGGAACAGGGTCCGGATTGGTTTTTGGTGGCTACAGAGGCTTGCGGCGGCGGAACTCCTGATCTATTGTGCTCCTCAATGTTTTTAGGGTATATGGACATATATAGCCGAAAGAAGTTGGTCAAGGGAGCCATGAGGGGCCCACGAGGGTGGGAGGGCACGCCCAGGGGGGTAGGGCACGCCTCCCTGCCTCGTGGATTCCTCGTGGCTTCCCTGATGTCTACTCCAAGTCTCCTGGATTGCTTCTGTTCCAAAAATAACTCTCCCGAAGGTTTCATTCCGCTTGGACTCTGTTTGATATTCCTTTTCCGCGAAACATTGAAATCGGCAAAAAACAACAATCTAGGCTGGGCCTCCGTTAATAGGTTAGTCCCAAAAATGATATAAAAGTGTTTAGTAAAGCCCATAAACATCCAAAATAGGTAATATAATAGTATGGAACAATAAAAAATTATAGATACATTGGAGATGTATCAGCTGACGGCTCATGCTGATGCGGAGGACCTGGTCAGTAAATGTGACGGTTGCCAGATGTTCTCAAGACGTGCTCACGTGCCGGCTCAAGAGTTGAGGATGATTCCAGTTACTTGGCCATTTGCAGTCTGGGGGCTCGACATGGTTGGGACTTTCAAAAGGTCCAAAGATAAAAAGACCCACCTCTTGGTGGCGGTTGACAAATTCACAAAGTGGGTTGAGGTAGAGCCAGTTAGTAAGTGTGATGCAGCCACGACGGTTCAATTCATGAAAAAGGTGATCTTTCATTTTGGCTTTCCACACAACATTATAACTGACAATGGTACTAATCTGTCCAAAGGCGTCGTGGAGGAGTTCTGTCAACGTGAGCATATCCGGCTTGATGTTCCATCAGTATCTCAACCTCAGTCCAATGGTCAAGCTGAAAGAGCCAATCAGGAAATCTTGAAAGGCATCAATCCCCGACTTTTGGTTCTTTGCAACAAACGCCGGGTTGTTGGGTGGAGGAGTTACCCTCTGTGATATGGAGCATCAATACTACTCCCAATAGGTCTACAGGTTATATGCCCTTCTTCATGGTTTACGAAGCCGAGGCGGTTCTCCCTAGTGACATCCGTCATGACTTGCCCTGCATGGCGGCTTATGTTGAGGCTGATAATGAGCAAGCGCGTCAGGATGCACTTGACCTGTTAGATAAAAAGCGTGACTTGGCAGCAGCCCGCTCGGCGATTTATCAGCAGGACCTGCGCCGTTATCATAGCCGCCGTGTTAAATCTAGAACCTTTCAAGAAGGTGACTTGGTGCTCTGGCTCATCCAGGATCAAACTGATGCACACAAGCTACCCCCACCTTGGGAAGGGCCCTTTTTGGTCAGCAAGAACTTAAACAACCGGTCATACCTTATCGATGTTCAAGAGCACAAAAACTCACGTAAGTCGGAGGAGGAGACCTGCCGGCCATGGAATATCTCTCATCTGCGGCCTTACTACACTTGAGCCACCGACTCTCATGATGTACATATTTTAACGATGTATATATTATGAGAAGTAATAAAGCAGGAACTCTGTCCTTTTCATCCTCAATGATCATATGTCTTCATCATCATCATCATTTCAAAACAACCAATTGGGGGCTGATCGCATTCGAATCTAGCTTAACCCTCTTGGTCCGGCTCATGATCGTATTCGAATATAGCTGTTAAATCTCAAATGATCACCTGGGGGCTGATCGTATCCGAATCTAGCTTGACCCGTCTGATCCGGCTTATGATCGTATCCAAATCTAGCTGTTAAATCTTATGATCACTAGGGGGCTTCCTGTTCAAACATAGGTCGTATTCGAACCAAAGAGAACATAGTTGTCGGTACCATCTTGATCGGCACAATGCCAAACTCACTAGGGAGCTTCTTGATCGTATTCGAATAATATATAGCTTAACCCCTTTTGGGTCCAACTTTGATCGTATTTGAATCAGAGTCGTTAAAAAACTCTCAAGGTCATTTGGGGGCTTCCTGTTCAAACATAGGTCGTATTCGAGCCAAAGAGAACATAGCTGTCGGTACCCTCTTGATCGGCGCAACGCCAAAGCCACCAGGGGCTACATGATCGTATTCGAATCCTAGCTTAACCCCTTTGGGATGGTTTACTGATCGTATTCGAATCAGAAGCCTCGATTTTTTCTTCCATTTTGGTTTAAGTTGTTTGCAAACAATCTTTGGTTTTACCTTGAGACTTTTTTGTTCAGATCTAAGTATAAGAGTGGTTTAAATTTAACCCGGCTTGGCTTTGGACGATAAGTCTCTAGCATGTGATAATCATCATATATTTGGAAGTGTTGGCTTCTAAGGTGTGACGCCACCGATTCAATCGTACACTAATCATGCATGCAAACGTGTACGATCAAGATCAGGGACTCACGGGAAGATATCACAACACAACTCTAAAACATAAATAAGTCACACAAGCATCATAATACAAGCCAGGGGCCTCGAGGGCTCGAATACAAGTGCTCAATCATAGACGAGTCAGCGAAAGCAACAATATCTGAGTACAGACATAAGTAAACACGTTGCCATAAGATGGCTAGCACAAACTGGGATACAGATCGAAAGAGGCGCAAGCCTCCTGCCTGGGATCCTCCTAACTACTCCCGGTCGTCGTCAGCGGCCTACACGTAGTAGTAGGCACCTCCAGTGTAGTAGGAGTCATCGTCGACGGTGACGTCTGGCTCCTGGGCTCCAGCATCTGGTTGCGACAACCAGGTAGAATGGAAAGGGGGAAAAGAGAGAGAGAAGCAACCGTGAGTACTCATCCAAAGTACTCGCAAGCAAGGATCTACACTACATATGCATGGGTATATGTGTAAAGAGGCAATATCGGTGGACTGAACTGCAGAATGCCAGAATAAGAGAGGGATAGCTAGTCCTATCGAAGACTACGCTTCTAGCAGCCTCCGTCTTGCAGCATGTAGAAGAGAGTAGACTGAAGTCCTCCAAGTAGCATCGCATAGCATAATTCTACCCGGCGATCCTCCCCTCGTCGCCCTGTGGAAAAGCGATCACCGGGTTGTCTGTGGAACTTGTTTGGGTGTGTTTTATTAAGTATCCAGTTCTAATTGTCATAAGGTCAAGGTACAACTCCGAGTCGTCCTTTTACCGAGGGACACAACTATTTGAATAGATAAACCTCCCTGCAGGGGTGCACCACATAACCCAACACGCTCGATCCCATTTGGCCACACACATTTTCCTGGGTCATGCCCGGCCTCGGAAGATCAACACGTCGCAGCCCCACCTAGGCACAACAGAGAGGTCAACACGCCGGTCTAAATCCTATGCATGCAGGGGTCTGGGCCCATCGCCGATTGCACACCTGCATGTTGCGTACGCGGCCGGAAGCAGACTTAGCAACCTCCATTACAAAGGAAGTTGCGTTAACGCAGTCCAACCCGGCGCGCGCCGCTCAGTCGCTGACGTCACGAAGGCTTCGGCTGATACCACGATGTCGGGTGCCCATATCTTTCCCGCGTAGTTGGTTAGTGCATATAGGCCAGTGGCCAGACTGTGATCAAATACCAAGATCTCGTTAAGCGTGTTATTATGAAGTAACCGCGGACGCCGACCAGGGCCAGGCCCACCTCTCGCCTAGGTGGTCTCAACCTGCCCTGTCGCTCCGCCACAAAGTAACAGTCGGGGACCGTCGGGAACCTAGGCCCACCTCTACCGGCATGGAGCCACCTGTCCTTCTAGCCCCCACATCAGAATCACTTGCGGGTACTCAACGAGCTGACCCGACTTTAGTCACCATCTGTATAGTATGTATATATGTATGGTATATACCCATGATCACCTCCCAAGTGATCACGACCCAATAGTATAGCAAGGCAGACTGACAAGAATGTAGGGCAAATGATGATAATCTAGCATCCTATACTAAGAATTTAGGATTGCGGGTAAGGTATCAACGACTATAGCAACAATAACAGGCTATGCAACAGAATAGGAGTAACCGAACAGTAACATGCTACACTACTCTAATGCAAGCAGTATAGAGAAGAATAGGCGATATCTGGTGATCAAGGGGGGGCTTGCCTGGTTGCTCTGGCAAGGAGGGGTCGTCAACTCCGTAGTCGAATTGGGCACCAACAACGGCGTCGGTCTCATAGTCTACCGCAGAGAAGAGTGGGAAGAAACAATGAATATAATGAAAACAAATGCATAACGATGCATGACATAACAAAGCGTGATGCTAGGTGTGCCCAAACGTGGTAGTAGGTGATACCGGCGAAGGGGGGAAACATCTGGGAAAGTATTCCCGGTGTTTCGCGTTTTCGGACAGAGGAACTGGAGGGGGAAAGTTCCATGTTTGCTATGCTAGGGATGTGTGGCGGACGAACAGGTTGCTTATCCGGATTCGTCTCGTCGTTCTGAGCAACTTTCATGTACAGAGTTTTTCCATCCGAGCTAAGGTTTATTTTATATCATTTTCTAAAGTTTTAAATCATTTTTAGAATTTATTTAATTAATTTAATTCAACATTATCTAGAACAGTGCATGCTGACGCCACCATGACGTCAGCATGACATCAGGAGTCAACACAGGTGTTGACTGGGTCGCTGACGTGTGGGTCCCATTGGTCATTGACTTAGTTAACTAAACAGGATTAGTTAATTTAATTAAAGTGATTAGGTTAACTAGGGTTTAGGTTAAACTAATTATTGTTTATTTAAACTAACAAGTTAATTAGATTAATTAACTTAATTAGTTAATTAATTAATTAATTACATTTTTTATCATTATTAATTTTTTAATTCTTTTAATTCTATATTTTTTTAAACACTTCTGTGGGCGGGGCCCATATGTCATAGGCCCCACGGGGCCTAACGGGCATGGCCCAAACGGTCGTGCAGGCACTAGCGGGCGCCCGAGCGCTAATAGGCGCTGGAGGAGGGCGCGGCTAGGCTGGCCACAGGCGCTGGCCGGGGCAGAGGTGAGCACCGTGGGGGAGCAGGGGGGCGTGCGGCGTGGGGTCCCGGCGGCCTATGGCCGGTCGGAGCAGGGGGCGCAGTGGAGGGGAGGTGGCGCGGCCGGACGAGGACGGCGCCGGAGCGTGGGGCGGCTGGGCGCGGCCACGGAGTGCAGAGGCACGATGGCCGGGGCAAACGTGAGCTCGGGCAAGTTGGGGGTGGCGTGTACAGCTAGCGAACATCGTCGAGTGAGGAGGAAGCGGGGGCTCACGTTGAGCCTGTAGAGGTGCAAAGCGGGCTCAGGGGAGGCTCGACGGCGACGAAATCGGTGACGACCCGCGGGTGGCCGAAGGTTGAAGAAGACGTCGACGAGCTCGATGCAGAGGCGCTCCTGCTGAGGTGACTCGTCGGGGAGGAAGAGGAGGTCAAAGCGGCGTTGGGCGACGGGGGAAGCGGTGGCGGCCCGGTGATGAGGGGCGACGGAGAGGAGAAGAGGATGGGGAAGTCCGGTGGGGAGGCGGCACCGCTGGGGTGGCTTCAGGCGACAACATCGACGTCCAGGGGCGGCGGGGTCGATGGGTGACGCGGTCGTCGTGGCGAGGTCGAGCCCCTCCCCGATCCAGATGGGATCGAGAGGAGAGGGGGGAGAGACATGGGTGAGTGGGGGTGAGTGGGAGGTGCGGTAGGTGGCTAGGGTTTCGTTGGGGGATATGGGGAGTGTGGGGCTCCGGCTGGGCCGGTCTGGCTAGCCCAGTGGCCAGCTAGGCCGAGGCCCAGCAAGGGGGGGGGTCTTTCCCCTTTTTGTTTTTTCCTTTTTTTATTTGCTGTTTTATTTTAGATACCCATTGTTTTTAGTTTAGTAAAATATGATAACAACACCTAGAATAATGTTTCAGAACCACCCACTGTCATAAAAGTTTTAGCCCTAAATAAATTAGTTTAGAGTTTTATTAATTGAAAAAGGTATTTACTTAATTGTTTTGTTACTATTTAAATCTCTTTAGAGTATTAAAGCATTATATAAAAGTGTGGTTTCTTCGCCATAATTACCTACGCATTATTTGGCTCACTCCGAACATTTTAGTTTTAACATTTGAAAATTTTATTGTTTGCCTTTAATTTGAAGTTGAATTCTGAATCGGTTTTGAACTAACGCGAGATTATCAACAATAACCGAGGTGACGTGGCATCATTAACAGAGGTTTACTGTACCTTAATTATCCGGGCGTCACAATTCTCCTCCACTACAAGAAATCTCATCCCGAGATTTAAGAGGTAGTGAAAGGAGGAAAGGTTTGGTAACGAATCGAGCGGGTCTTCTCATCTTGGCTTGCTCTTCTCGAAGAGATCGATCCATTACGTTGATGTCTGTATTTCTCTGCTTCAAGTCACCATGATCAAGTCGGTGTCCTTCCTTCGGGAGCTCCATCGTACTTACGAATAGGAAAGGGGCAGCTTGACAATGATAGAATGCTACCAGGGGTAATCATCGGGGGTTACCCCACGAATGATCATATGAGTATCTCTCAAGTTGAAGGAATAAAACATGTCGAGAGCAAAGTAATATGGTACAATAAGAAGTTTCAGACGGGTAGACAGTCGTTCGATCACTGACACAAGGTGTGAAAGGGGTACAGAGTAACGAGAATAAGTATTATGTCTGATACCAGAATAGATCACTAGGAAGGTGGCTCGCGAATTACACACGAAGCCAAGCGTGAGGAATAACCTTGGAAACGGGGGGTGTACCGGAGAGTCAGGTTTCGATCTTGTGGCACTGTGGGTTATGGGCCCACCATGTGGGTTAAAAGTAGGAAGGGTGTTGACATCTTGCACAGTCATGTAAGCAAGGCATGTCAGATGTTAGTCTATCGGTTATGTCAACAACCACATCGGTATCAAGGGCGAGGGATGAAGAGAACCATTTTCCTTCGCGTTCAAACGAGGTGAACCAGTAGGCAAAGTTCTCGTCCATCTGTGGTTACCAGAATGTCATCAACAAAAGTAACAGGGTCTTACTGACAGAATTGTAAACCGAGGGGTTTACTTAAGCAGGGAATTAATACTGCTTAGACCATAATGATCACCAGAAAGGTTAAACAAAACAATGGAAAGGAAAAGGTGTTTATCAATTTAACAAAACAATGGAAAGGAAAATGTGTTTAAACACATATTTCAGGGGTATATCCTTCCCAAGGATAAGCAGAGCATGATATCCATGATAGGATAGAAAGTAGAAAACCATTTCGGTAAGGGAAGAGGAATTTCATGTCATTACCCATACAACGATGTTTGGATAATTGAGCAGGAAACATTTAACATTGGGCTTCGAATGTTCTTTGTTGAAAATCAGAGTACCCAGACATGCTTCGAGATAGCATTGACATGGTCACTAGGTAGAGATCAGGCTTTGGAAACACAAAGGATCCATCAGGAATAACTTGTGGAATAAGTCTTACAATTTCCTCATGGAAGAAAGGACAACCTTGCAGAAAAGGAAACTATAACAATAGGTCCTCCGGCCAGGTGTGCTAGGCATGACATCACCTTACCGAGTCAAATAAGGACCAACAATATGACTCTTGGAAAATGTTCCAACCATCATATCCGACCAAGATTCAGATCTGATTGGGGTCAGGATACCTCAGACTCAGGATGCTTGAGAAGAAAAAGGTGCGACACAAATTGACGAGAAGACATCGTAAGATTCTCTTGAAATGAACCATGGAAGCAAGTTCCGAAACAAGAGTTCATCATTAAATCAAGGAGAGGGTTAGGAGGTGGCTGAGGGACTCAGCGACAATTCATTGAGATTCCCAAAAGATGGATTTCC
This sequence comes from Triticum aestivum, assembly GCF_018294505.1. NCBI lineage: Eukaryota > Viridiplantae > Streptophyta > Magnoliopsida > Poales > Poaceae > Triticum > Triticum aestivum. Next base: position 219,273,125 of record NC_057795.1, read on the forward strand.
ATAATTATCTGAGCAAGGAGATAACACTTGTCAGATTAAATGATATAATGATGTATGCTTGAGGAGAACATCCATGAGTAAACATTGGTTGAAAGGTGCACCCGGAATATGGGCAGAGGTACATGATCAATGTTTAGAATGGTGATTTGATATCCAATGGTCTAAGAATGAAATGTTGACCATAATCTTCAAAGCAATATGGTTGCTAGAAGGGCAGAACCCAAACACCACCGATCGAATCAACAAGGGGACCAATAAAGAATGGTGATGGTGAGAAGTATTACTATACCAAGAATTCTTAAGAGGTGGAGTAATTCTCACCACATTCTTGACAAAAGAGATGGTAATACTCCAAGGTAACTAAGAACAAAGGCTGGATAGCAAGGAACTCAAGGTATAACACAAAACACGAACAAATTTGTGTTGGAGGGGAGGCATTAAAGTGGTCGATGACCACACAAATCATCGAGGGCAAGGATGGTATTTCTCATCATGAATTCAATTGATATCCAGGAAGGAGTCAAGATGTTGATGATGATCACGACAGATTTTGTCGAGAGGCTCCACGAAGATGTAATAGATCGGCGATGACATCAAGTCAAAGGAATGCTGAAGCGAAAGGTTAATGGAACCGAGGGTACGACACAAACTCCAAAGCAAGCTTGTTGTTCAAGGCGAAATGATACAACGAGGAAGATCGATTGTAAGATTAGCTCACTGTCGAAAATGTTGCTCCGAGAAGAAAGGACCCGGTAGCACAGTTAAAATTTAGCATGATAACGATATAGCTAATTAGGCTAGGAATGACTTAATTGATTATTAAACTTGTAAGCAACGAAATTACTTAGGGTTATTGAATCGGAGTGCGGAATCGATTTACTTATCGGTGTTCTCGAGTGACTCATAACTCAGAACCTGGGAGGAATCTGAGATCGGTGAGAAGCAATACTAGAAGAAGACTCGCAGGAAGCAACACGGTTCTCGAGATACCCAAGGTTAATACTCGAGGAAGATCAAAATAGAGGTTGCGGAGATGTATCGATCAACAGAAGACAAGTGCTTTAACTTGTTTGAGAAATGGAATCAAAGGAGATCAATCATGGTCGGAACCACGATTGCAAAGGATCAATTCACAGATACCAGATGATATTATATCAAGAAATAGTTATTATTAGAAGAAGCTTCCATGATAGGATCTACATTGTGTCCATGGGCATGAACACAAAGTTCAAGGTCGACTCCCACTTCTTCAGTGTATAAACTCTCATTCACTTCTTGTTTTCGACGAGGTTGTAGTGTTGAATTTGTATCTGGCATAACATCAGTAGATTATGACCCGTAGTAGTTTCCGGGTTAACAAGATTAGAAAAGGCACAGGTTCAACCCATCAGGGCCTCTTAGGAACATATACCACAAACTTCAGAAGTAGATAACACAAGCTCGAAAGCAGAGCATGGTTGGCCAAGCAGATGATACAATTTACCAAAGGCACTATGTATCAGGGGAAGAACTCACTAGGTGATTGAATATGAAGGACACTGTCGGATAACAATCCAACAATGGAGCGGGTGATCCACGATGGAGCTGATGTGAGTATCGGCACTCCATCAGAGGAAGAAAGAATGCACGAGCATCATATTATAAAACATCGGAATAATTTGATGCTTAGATAACAAAGGAATTATGATTTCCAAAACAAAGGATCAGAAGTAGACGCTCTGATCAAGGATGGATAAGTTGTATAGACCAGAGGCACAATTGACGACAAATAGGTTGGTCGAGATCCAGCTCATGTTAAAAATGACGTTTGAGCCGGAAAGATAATTTAGAAGGGTTGATAGATAATTGTGTGCGTTCGCACACATGTTGAATCAATAGGATCAAAATTACGGTGTCAAAAGATACTAGTGAATATTGCTAGTGATATGAGAGCATCATAATGTAAGCATACAAGTATTTGCAGAGCAATAGTTTGAAGAGTATGCTCAGAAGGTCAAAAAGTATTTCAGAGTATCTTATGAAGCATACGAACAACTGGGGATGAACAGATACTCAATAAGTGCGAGGAATTTTCAATAGGGGCATTTATGTGGTAAAGAACTGCAAGGCAGTAAGCTTAAAGGATTTTCGGAACAACGGAGAGCAATTTAGGGCATTTTGTAATAACAAGAGCAACTGAGGATGAAGAAATGAACGACAATTGTAGGTAGTTATCCATAGGGATATTTCAGTGGTAGGGAATTGCAAAAGCAATGGGCACAAGTCTGGAGAGCATATCGGAGATTATCTTCGAAATCTTCTGGTGCAGCCGGCAATCATCTATAATAAGGGGCTCTCCGGGAAGGAAGTAGTTACGAGAACCTAGAGTCAGATTTAGTAAAATCATTTAACCCGAATAGAAGAGAGATCAGAGTCCCAGAGTAAAGGTCGAGGAGTAAAAGATCCTAGTACCACCCAATGGTGACGTGGGCCCGTAAGGCACACAACCATGTTAGTAAAAGTTTTGTAGTGACTAGACTCGACTTTGGCCAAGGAGTGTGGAAGGGGGATTCCTACAGGCAGTCGGCTCTGATACCAACTTGTGACGCCCCGGATTCAATCGTACACTAATCATGCACGCAAACATGTACGATCAAGATCAGGGAATCACGGGAAGATATCACAACACAACTCTAAAACATAAATAAGTCATACAAGCATCATAATACAAGCCAAGGGCCTCGAGGGCTCGAATACAAGTGCTCGATCATAGACGAGTCAGCGGAAGCAACAATATCTGAGTACAGACATAAGTAAACAAGTTGCCATAAGATGGCTAGCACAAACTGGGATACAGATCAAAAGAGGCACAGGCCTCCTGCCTGGGATCCTCCTAACTACTCCTGGTCGTCGTCAGCGGCCTGCACGTAGTAGTAGGCACCTCCAGTGTAGTAGGAGTCGTTGTCGATGGTGATGTCTGGCTCCTAGAGTCTAGCATCTGGTTGCGACAACCAGGTAGAATGGAAAGGGGGAAAAGAGGGAGAGAAGCAACCGTGAGTACTCATCCGAAGTACTCGCAAGCAAGGATCTACACTACATATGCATGGGTATATGTGTAAAGAGGCAATATCAGTGGACTGAACTGCAGAATGCCAGAATAAGAGGGGGATAGCTAGTCCTATCGAAGACTACGCTTCTGGCAGCCTCCGTCTTGCAACATGTAGAAGAGAGTAGACTGAAGTCCTCCAAGTAGCATCGCATAGCATAATTCTACCCGGTGATCCTACCCTCGTCACCCTGTGGAAAAGCGATCACCGGGTTGTCTGTGGAACTTGTCTGGGTGTGTTTTATTAAGTATCCAGTTCTAATTGTCATAAGGTCAAGGTACAACTTCGGGTCGTCCTTTTACCGAGGACACGACTATTCGAATAGATAAACCTCCCTGCAGGGGTGCACCACATAACCCAACACGCTCGATCCCATTTGGCCGCACACACTTTCCTGGTCATGCCCGGCCTCGGAAGATCAACACGTTGCAGCCCCACCTAGGCACAACAGAGAGGTCAGCACGCCGGTCTAAATCCTATGCGCGCAGGGGCTGGGCCCATCGCCCATTGCACACCTGCACGTTGCGTACGCGGCCGGAAGCAGACCTAGCAACCTCCATTACAAAGGAAGTTGCATTAACGCAGTCCAACCCGGCGCGCGCCGCTCAGTCGCTGACATCATGAAGGCTTCGGCTGATACCACGACGTCGAGTGCCCATATCTTTCCCGCGTAGTTGGTTAGTGCGTATAGGCCAGTGGCCAGACTCAGATCAAATACCAAGATCTTGTTAAGCGCGTTATTATGAAGTAACCGCGGACGCCGACCAGGGCCAGGCCCACCTCTCGCCTAGGTGGTCTCAACCTGCCCTGTAGCTCCACTACAAAGTAAAAGTCGGGGGCCGTCGGGAACCCAGGCCCACCTCTACCGGGATGGAGCCACCTGTCCTTCCAGCCCCCACATCAGAATCACTTGCGGGTACTCAACGAGCTGACCCGACTTTAGTCACCATCTGTATAGTATGTATATATGTATAGTATATACCCGTGATCACCTCCCAAGTGATCACGGCCCGATAGTATAGCAAGGCAGACTGACAAGAATGTAGGGCCAATGATGATAATATAGCATCCTATACTAAGAATTTAGGATTGCGGGTAAGGTATCAACGACTGTAGCAACAATAACAGGCTATGCAACAGAATAGGAGTAACCGAACAGTAACATGCTACACTACTCTAATGCAAGCAGTATAGAGAAGAATAGGCGATATCTGGTGATCAAGGGGGGGCTTGCCTGGTTGCTCTGGCAAGGAGGGATCGTCAGCTCCGTAGTTGAACTGGGCACCAACAACGGCTTCGGTCTCGTAGTCTACCGCCGAGAAGAGGGGGAAGAAGCAATGAATATAATGCAAACAGATGCATAACGATGCATGACATAACAAAGCGTGATGCTAGGTGTGCCCAAACGCGGTAGTAGGTGATACCGACGAAGGGGGGAAACATCCGGGAAAGTATTCCCTGTGTTTCGCATTTTCGGACAGAGGAACCGGAGGGGGAAAGTTCCATGTTTGCTATGCTAGGGATGTGTGGCGAACGAACGGGCTGAGTTTCCGGATTCATCTCGTCGTTCTGAGCAACTTTCATGTACAAAGTTTTTCCATCCGAGCTACGGTTTATTTTATATGATTTTCTAAAGTTTTAACTCATTTTTAGAATTTATTTAATTAATTTAATTCAATATTATCCAGTACAGTGCATGCCGACGTCACCATGACGTCAGCATGACGTTAGTAGTCAACAGAGGTGTTGACTGGGTTGCTGATGTGTGGGTCCCACTGGTCATTGACTTAGTTAACTAAACATGATTACTTAATTTAATTAAAGTGATTAGGTTAACTAGGGTTTAGGTTAAACTAATTACTGTTTAATTAAACTAACAGGTTAATTAGATTAATTAATTAGGATTAATTAACTTAATTAACTTAGTTAATAATTAATTAATTACATTTATTTTTATCATTATTAATTAATTAATTACATTTATTTTAATTCTTTTAATTCTATATTTTTTTAAACACGTTCTGTGGGCGGGGCCCATATGTCATAGGCCCCAGGGGGCCTAACGGGCATGGCCCGAACAGTCGTGCATGCACTAGCGGGCGCCCGAGCGCTAATGGGCGCTGGAGGCGGGCGCGGCTAGGCTGGCCCCAGGCGCTGGCCGGGGCAGAGGTGAGCGCCGTGGGGGAGCAGGGGGGCGTGCGGTGTGGGGTTCTGGCGGCCTATGGCCGGTCAGAGCAGGGGGCGCAGTGGAGGGGAGGTGGCGCGGCCGGACGAGGACGGCGCCGGAGCGTGGGGCGGCTGGGCGCGGCCGCGGAGTGTAGAGGCACGATGGCTGGGGCGAACGCGAGCTCGGGCAAGTTGGGGGCGGCGTGTACAGCTAGCAAACGGCGTCGAGTGAGGAGGAAGAGGGGGCTAACGTGGAACCTGTAGAGGTGCAAAGCGGGCTCGGGGGAGGCTCGACGGCGATGAAATCGGCGACGACGCGCGGGTGGCCGAAGGTTGAAGAAGACATCGACGAGCTCGATGCAGAGGCGCTCCTGCTCAGGTGACTCGTCGGGGAGGAAGAGGAGGTCGAAGCGGCATTGGGCGATGGGGGAAGCGGTGGCGGCCCAGTGATGAGGGGCGACGGAGAGGAGAAGAGGATAGGGCAGTCCGGTGGGGAGGCGGCGCAGCTGGGGTGGCTTCAGGCGACGGCGTCGACGTCCAGGGGCGGCGGGGTCGATGGGTGACGCGGTCGTCATGGCGAGGTCGAGCCCCTCCCCAATCCAGATGGGATCGAGAGGAGAGGGGGGAGAGACGTGGGTGAGTGGGGGCGAGTGGGAGGTGCGGTAGGTGGCTAGGGTTTCGTTGGGGGATATGGGGAGTGTGGGGCTCCGGCTGGGCCGGTCTGGCTAGCCCAGTGGCCAGCTAGGCCGAGGCCCAGCAAGGGGGGGGGGTCTTTCCCCTTTTTGTTTTGTCCTTTTTTTATTTGCTATTTTATTTTAGATACCCATTATTTTTAGTTTAGTAAAATATGATAACAACACCTAGAATAATGTTTCAGAACCACCCACTGTAATAAAAGTTTTACCCCTAAATAAATTAGTTTAGAGTTTTATTAATTGAAAAAGGTATTTACTTAATTGTTTTTGTTACTATTTAAATCTCTTTAGAGTATTAAAGCATTATATAAAGTGTGGTTTCTTCGCCATAATTACCTACGCATTATTTGGCTCACTCCGAACATTTTAGTATTAACATTTGAAAATTTTATTGTTTGCCTTTAATTTGAAGTTGAATTCTGAATCGGTTTTGAACTAACGCGAGATTATCAACAATAACCGAGGTGACGTGGCATCATTAACAGAGGTTTATTGTACCTTAATTATCCGGGCGTCACATAAGGATTGGGTCATCACCCTTAGTGTTCAGGTCACATAAACCGGCAGTACAAATTCCAAGTCACAGGTATGATATTACAGTTGTGTTTCAAAGCTATAATTCATAATGGGCTTATTTGTGTCTCTTCTTCCGTATTCATGGTTATATTTAAGATATTATGACTCGCCCTGCGGTAAGCCGCCAAGGGCTCTTGTGATCTATTTCTATGTGTAGGACAGTTTAAAGACTTTCTTATGCATAAACAAAACAGATGATAAGTATAAAAAGGGACGAATATAAGACGACGGCTTAACAGTGTTGAGCATCAAAACATGCACGATGGCACGACAAAGCAAAGTCATTTCTACCCTATTACATGACTCCCTGAGTCCAAATGATTAAGTTGTTTTTTGGCAGGCTATAAATATGAGCCGCCCGGCGGATAAATTCTCTTATTGACCTGAAGCTTCCGGGTCATCCCTCTCCGCTCCTGCGCCTTGTTCCCTGTCTTGGAAGGTTGATGATGACCAGTCAATGCCATTCAAAGCTTCAAATTAATCTTCATCATCAATTAGTTCGGCCGGGTCAACTTCAGGGGCGAAGGTATGCTTACGGATTGGTGGGATCAGGCTGGTCACTTTATAATGCAGAGTTGGAATCCTCCGGTTCTCCGTGTCATAACCCGGCTTGTACTTGGTGAGATCTGCCTCTTCAGCAATTAGGGTGGCCACAGGGCGTATCTCCTTCACACAAGCGACAAAGTCTTCCTATTCAAAGGCAGTGCCATCCTCCTTAAGGCTTGGATACCCAATGGCGATGTCGGCCGGGTCTAATTCCGGTAGCCATGCTTTGACCCGGCTTAAGGCGGCCACGGCTAAGGCTCTTGTAGACGATCGCCTTAGTTCATTGAACCACTAGGGCAGCACAGAAAGCTTCTTTGGCACATCCACCAGGAGTGTCGGGACTTCGTTTGATAGGGCAACTGTGGCCAAGGCACGCTGAGATCCAGTGTAAAGTTGTTCGACAAGCGTATAAACCGCCTTCAGCTTCACCAGCATATCTTGATTGAGATTTAAGCTCCTGGGGCCTGCATAGCAATATCAGGTGAGTTAATGACAATTTATATGATCAATAGAAAGATTCAAATATTTGACACTTGTAGGGTGACTTACCAAAGATTGCTGAGACCATCTGAGATACATGGCGTTTTAAGCCGGATAATTTGACGGTCGCCTCTTCAAGAGCCGCCTCTGCCTTTTCAGCTCGATTGGTCAAAGCAATCTTTTCTTTAGCCCAGGCCTTTTTCTCCACTTCAAAGTCTTTTTTCAGTTTCTCTTGTTCAGATACACTGAATTCAAATTTGGAGTTGTCTCTTTGGGTTTTAGTCTCTTGTGCTTCCAGTTGGTTCTTCAAGTCAGACGCTTCCGATTGAAGTTGAGTGGTGGTGGCCTGCACAAATACCGGGTCAAAATCATGACTGTTAGCATATAATATTAAGTCCCAAGCCTTTTGCAAGCAACAACACTTGGCACTTGGGGGCTAATGTCTACCGAAGAATTTTACCTAAGTGGCAGTTCATGAGAGTAAGTCCCAAGCACCTAGCAAGGAAGGGTACTTGGCACTTGGGGGCTAATGCATATTGCTGTTAAAGTCTTACAAGTATTTTATTCGATACAAGCATATGAAGGAACGGCTCATTCATGCCAATTAAACCAGCCCTTGGGGACTACGGAGTAAGCCAGATTTTTTAGATGCTCTGTCTAGCTATATTACTAATGTTCATAAGTTTGTTTCTAAGTCTACAACATATTCATCATAAGCAGTAGACTTGGGGGCTGGCATAGTAAGGATAATTCAGTGAAGGGAAGAGTTTATACCTCAAATTTCTGGTGCATTTGCTTCACCATGTCAATTTCGACATCACGACTGCTGTGCACTTGGCTAAGATAACCAGAGAAAACTTCCCCAATGCTCATGTGGGTATAATCAGCAATGTCAAATCTGACCTTACGGTGTTCCAGGTGCTCCTCTTTGGCAGAACATTTGGCCAACACAGTAGGTCTCCCCGCCTCAGCATAGCCGGTCTTGGTGATTTCAACATCAGCATCTTGTGGGTCGCCTGTCTTGGCCGGGCTAGAGACTTCAGGATTTACAGAGTCATCGGCGGCTCGCTCGGCAGGCGGGTCAGCGGTCGGTGTTGGCGTGTCGTGAGCTGGTTCAGGTGGCGGCTTAAGAAGAGAGGCCTCAGGCGCGGCCGTCTGAAGTTCTGACTCGTTGACGATGGGCCCTTCGGCCGGCTTGTTCTTCTTCGTCCTATAGCTAGGCTTTGCTTTGCCACTGCATAAGATCAAAAAGATCAATACAAATATGAAGAATGAAATGAATACAAGATAGGTAAATCATCATTACCCTAGAGCGGTCTTAAAAGCCGGCAAGTTGGACTGGATTGAGTCACCGGAGGAAGGTGAAGTTTCCTGATAGTTTGAGTCAGAAGAATTGACTGGTTGACGAGTGAGACCCGCCAAAGGATAAAAAGAATTTAAGTCGGAGGTGACCTCATTCCGGCGCTTCCTTGGTGTATTAGGCAAGTCGGAGGAGAGTTACACGTCTTTGCTAGTCCGGGTCTGCCTCCGGCTCTCATGAATCTGTCGCTTCAAAAGAAAATGAGGATCCTGATAAGCTAAGGGATGTGAAAATCTTACTTTCCGGGTTACTCTTCGGATTTTCTGTCTGGACAAAGGCTCGGAGTCGGAGGAAATAATAGATACCTCTTCGTCCGCTCCATGACTCATTCCCGTGTCGTCCTGATGATAACCAGTGTCAATAAGGTGGTTAAAAAGGAGCCAAGAGAGTCAAGAGCTACCTCCGACTCAGAGGAATCTGCTAGTTGAAGCAAGTCAGAAGCGCTGGCCTTCTTTCCTTTTTTCTTGGCGGTGGCTTTCCTGGCGGCTCTCTTGGCCTTCCTGGCTCTCTTTGCAGCCTCATGATCATACTTCTTCTTCCAAAATTCATCGTCAACCTATAAAAATCAGCAAAGTTTGAGTAAAAACAAAACGTCAAGGATGAAGATAAAGTTATTTAGTTTGGCGGCTTACCGCTGGAGCTGGGTTAGCTTCGCAGAAAGGGCTTAAGCCCACCTTACCACAATTTGCTAGGCTTTCATTCAAGAGAGACTTTGTCATGTCATCAACAACGTGGTCAGGTAAATCGTCAGGGCTGTGCCGTAGAGGGTCATTCTTCTTGCCTGTGTAAGTGCACATCAAACTGGAGTGGTGGCTCAACGAAATTATCCGCCAGGCAAGCCAAACCCGGACCAAGTCGATACCATTTAGCCCGTTACCCAAAAGAGCCTTGATTTTTGCCATGGTGGGGGCGAGCGCCTGGCGTACGGCGACTTTCACCTTATCAGGAAGCAGATCATTCGAGTCAGGACGTAGAGCACGAAAGTCGGGCAGAGGGTTCTCATGAGCCGGAGAAGTGTCTTGGCAATAGAACCATGTCTGGTTCCAGTCTTTGGGGTGACTTGGTGGATTCGCATAAGGAAAAATGACATCTCTTCGTCATTGAATTGAGACCTGCCAAGCTCCAAGCTAGGTCCATTGGCACATTCATTCTGGCGGTTCAAATAAAATAACTCTCTAAAGAGTAGTAAGCTGGGCTCTTCTCTAAGATACACCTCACTGAACACTTGAAAGTTGCAAATATTAGACACGGAGTTGGGTCCGATGTCTTGAGGACGGAGGTAAAAAAAGTGCAGGACGTCTCTGAAGAACTTTGAGCCGGTTGGTGAAAAACCCCGGTTCATATGGTCAGTGAAGACGATGATCTCCCCCTCTTTGGGCTGAGGTTTTTCTTCTGTTTGGTCAGGAGTGCGATATGACATGACTTCCTTCTTCGGCAGATAGCCGGTTTTCACAAAATCATCAAGAGTACTATCAGTGACGATGGATGGGACCCAGTTGCATGAAGTGCTTGCTTTGGGCGGCATGGTGAAAAAGGAAACCTAACAAAGAGGGAAATTTCCGGTTAAAATTTAAGCCGGAGGAAAAACATTACAGGGCATATTCAAGATGGTGGTTTATAAAGGGGTCTAATGGTATATGGCTAATTATGTCAACTTATTTAAGCCGCCATGAGTGCCATGAGCAGTCAAGTTATCTAAACTGCCATGAGTGGTTAAGGTTATCAATTGAGCATTACAAATTTAAAACCGGTGATAAGAGTCGCCATGGCTAGGTGGATCTAACAAAATACAATTTTTGCCTAAGTGTTACACAAACAAGTTTCACAGGTTGCGACTATTATTTTGGATCAACGACTGTTCAGGAAAAGGAAATAAATCTACACCTAAAAACCAGTACAGATGAGTTCATGAGCTTGTACAAGGTCTTTTCTTCAAGAAAGGGGATCTACTAGTATCAAAAGTGGAAACAAAACAACTACCGCATTGGTTATACACCGTTTTCAGATCAAAGAGGTTGCGGTATGAGCATTCATGATGAACTACGATGAACAGCAAAGAACACAGAGAAACTCGCAAACCCTAATGCGGATCTGAGGTGCGCAAAAGTGAAAACTTACAGCTGCAGATCTACTGCGGAGGGTCGCCGCCGTTCTCTGGACCGACTCGGGTTGATGCAGTGTCACATCCTAGTTAGCCATGCATTAGAGTGTTGCATCATGTTTCCTCTTTCATCAGAAACTTGAAATGGGGATCTGTGAAACCCTCAGAATCATTTTTTAAAATGACCCAAATAAAAATTTCTCCAAAAGGGTCCAAGAAAATGCTCATGTTGCTCTCTGAAAATATTGGACAGAGATAAAAATCAAACCAATATTTTTAAGAGCTCATAGGTATTTATTTTGGGCATTTGGAATTATTGCATAAATATTTGCATTGGAAATATATTAATTATATATATTAATATATGTCCAAATATTATGCCAATTATAAAGGAGCTCTGGAATAATATATATAGCTCCTGCAAAAATTGGCATAAGTTAAATAAATGATTTAATATATTATTTAAATCAAAACAAATGTCAGAAATTAGAAAACAGAAAAAAGATAAAAGGGAGAAGCTTACCTGGGCTCCTCCCTGTGCAGCCCAGCCAGCTGGCCGGCCCAGCCAGCAGGCGGCCCAGCCCGTCTCCCTCCTCTGTCGTCTTCGTCCCGACAGAGGGAGGGGAGTGTGGCCGGCGCGCGCGCGCGCCACCGCGCCACGCCACCTCTCTCCCTGCCTGCCTGCCCTCCCCTCCTCGCCTCGATGCCCCTGGACGACGCCACGCCTCCCCCCTGCTCTCTCTCACTCTCCCTCGGCTCTTCCCTTCCTCTCCCTCGCTCTCTCTCTCACACGGCCGAACACCACCGTCGCCGCCGTTCGCCATAGCAGCCGTCTCCGGCCACCCCTCGCTCCCCCGACTAGCTCAGAAGCTCCGCCACAACCCCCTCTTCCTCCCCACCGCTCCACGGGCCTCCGGAAGCCCTGCATCGCCGCCACGTCGCCGTTCCCCTCTTCGGGCTCCGACCATCATCGCCGTCGAATTCGCCGTCTCCAGCGCGTCTCCGAGCCCGCTTCGACGCCCACTGCAACCGCGGTGAGCCCCCGAGTCGTTTCCCCCTTCTCCCCTGGTCTCTTTCGACCTCTAGGCCTTAGCCCCACCTTGGCCGAGAGCTCCACGCCGCCGGCGATGTCGCCGTCGTGGCCACGGTCACCGTAGCACCCAACCGAGCACACTATCGTGCTCCACACTTCACTAGGAACACGCAGCACGCACCAACGCCTCACCAAACACCCTGCAACGCCGATTCCGGCCGCACCCGAACTCCGGCGGCCGCAGCCGAGCTCGCCGCCGTCGACTCCGGCCACCCCAGGCCCAGCCACGGCCACCGTTCGACGCGCGGGAGCAAGGGCTCTCCAACGAGCCCAAGCACGGCCTCGCCCGTGCCCTGTAGCGCGATCCCGCGTCGCGCCGCCGTCTCGGGCCTCGCCGGCGTCGTGTCGCCGGTGGGTTTGACCCACTTTGACCACGGCAGGAACCCCCTGAGTCCCTGACAGGTGGGCCCAGCCCTGTAGCTAATTAGGATTAGCGCTAACCACTGTTAGTTAACCCCCTGACACTGACCAGTGGGCCCCAGCGCCACTAATCCCTAATTAGGATTAATTTAAACCTGTTAAACCCCCCTGTCACTGACGTGTGGCCCCCACACGTCAGGTTTGACCCCAGCCAGCCGCAGTTGACTACTGACGTCATGCTGACGTCATGCTGGCGCAATAATTATAATTTCTGGATTTAATTTAAATCAGGAAATTCCAGAATATTATTTAAACTTCAAAAATTCATAACTTTTATTCTGTAACTCCAAATTGGACAAATTATATATGAAAAATGATCAGAAAAATCCAATCTATCCATCTGTACTATTTTCATGCATGATCAAACAAGTTAAATTGATGTTTTAAGCAGAACAAGGAAAAGCACTTTAAAAGGCCATGTTTGAGTTTGAAATTTGAATCTTTGATTCAAATTTGTTCAAACCCTTCTGGTTTTAGTTGCATTAGCCCAACACACTCATATTGCCATGTTTCATGCATGCATCATATTGTTGCACATTGTTTGGTGATGGTTGTGTATCGGTGTCCTTTGCGACAGGTTCTGCCTCCGAGGAGTACCGTGATTACCCTAACGAAGAACCGTATCCGTGCATCGAACCATCAGGCAAGCAACCAACCATTTGATCATATCGATACAATCCCATGTTCTCGCTCCTGCTCTCTTTTACTGCATTAAGACAACGCGTTTCAAACTGCTGTGTGCTACGGTAGTTGAACCCATTTCCTCTGCATGACCTGTCATTGCCACAGTAACTAGATGAAACCCACTAGCATGTGTAGGAGTTGATTGAGCCATATGTATGTGTTGTTCCTACCTTGCTATGCCTGCTATGCTTAGAGTCGTGTCAGGTCTGGTTCATCTGGGTGATGGGCTAGAGTGAAATGTTATGTCGGTAATGAGAGTGGTGTGGTGAACACGATTTGGTAAAGGTATCGATGAGAGGCCATGTAGGAGTACATGGTGGGTTGTTTCATTGAAGCCGACCTTAAGCACTGAGATCTGTATGTGTGATTTAAGAATCAGCTACTACCATGCATTGGGCCCGAAACCAATGGACCCTCTCGGCTTCTTATTCACCCTAGTTCTCCGTCCAGGAGTTGCAAGTAGTTTCTGGTGTTTGTAGCCTACTGGAGGCCGTGGACAGCGCTGACCGTAGGGGTGGGCTGTGATGCGGTAGGTACGTGGCCGGGTGTACCGAATACCCGTTAGGTATCTCGGGAACCCTGTTCACATCGTTCGGGGCCGTATGGGAAACCTCGGCCGGACTCCCTGCGGATGGAACCTGAATAGGCGATAAACCTGGACTGGAGGCTTAGGTGATTAGGTAGGTCGTGGCCGACACCCACGTTGGGCTTCCGCTTGAAGGTTGCCGAGTACATGTCGTGTAAACGACGGTAAGTGGTGAGAGCGTGTATGAAGAAGTACACCCCTGCAGGGTTAACATGATCTATTCGAATAGCCGCGTCCGCGGTAAAGGACTACTTGGTTGCCTATACAGTTCATAGACAAGTAAATGGAAACTACTAAAAGCCTCAAGATAAGTGTGAGTGCCGAGGATGGCTCTTCCGTAGGAAGACGGAGGTGGATCCTCGGTAGTGTATTGAAGTGGTGAGTAGTGGACTCGTGTGCGCAAAACCATTTCAAGTTGGAGTATCGTAGGATAGCCTAGCCAAGAGTCAAAGCTGGCTTGCTGCAATAACTCCACCAACCCTTCTTGATAATATGCATGTATGTAGGATCTGATGTAAGTCTTGCTGAGTACCTTTGTACTCATGTTGCTATAATCTACATTTTACAGAAGACGCTGCAACCCCTTCTGATGGGTTCTATGTAGACGTTGACATCAACGAGTAGGCTAAAGACCCAGGTGGTGACCCTGAGCTTGTGAAGGACCACGTAGTATAGCTAGGCTTTCCAAGCCTCTTTTATTTTACTAGTTGTCTGTACTCAGACAAGTTACTTCCGCTGCTGGTTTGTATGACTGTATGACTTGTATGTTGGGTCGTGAGACCCGTACCTTTGTGTATGTTATGTATGGCTCCCTGAGCCTTAAATAAAGTACTTGTGTCGTAGAGTCATGTTGTGATGCTTCGTTGTATTTGCACATATCGAGCATATTGTGTGTATGATTGAAATGCTTGGTATGTGTGGGATCTGACTATCTAGTTGTTTATCTTTAGTAGCCTCTCTTACCGGGAAATGTCTCCTAGTGTTACCGCTGAGCCATGGTAGCTTGCTACTGCTCTGGAACACTTAGGCTGGCCGGCATGTGTCCTTCTTCGTTCCTGTGTCTGTCCCTTCGGGGAAATGTCACGCTTTGAGTACCGGAGTCCTGTTAGCCCGCTACAGCCCGGTTTACCGGAGTCCTGCTAGCCCAGTGCTACAGCCCGGACCCACTTGCTGATGACCGACACGTTCGAAGCTGGGTCATGGATGCCTGTCCCTGTAAGTCTGTGCCACTTTGGGTTTACGACTAGTCATGTCAGCCCGGGCTCTTTATCATATGGATGCTAGCGACACTATCATATACGTGAGCCAAAAGGCGCAAACGGTCCCGGGCAAAGGTAAGGCGACACCCGTGGGGATACCGTGCGTGAGGCCGCAAAGTGATATGAGGTGTTACCGGCTAGATCGATGTGACATCGAGTCGGGGTCCTGACAGCGTTGGCATCAGAGCCGGACTGCCTGTAGGTTCTCCAAGCCAAACTGGTCGATGTTGAGTCTAGAAATTCTTTAGTTATATGTAGGGGAATTGTTTGTGGGTTGGAACGTAAGGCTCTTTTTACTCCTTTATCTTATGACATTCTGATCTGAGTCAGTCCATTCTTCCACCGGGGGTTAAGGAATTAGGATCTGTTCTCTCTATCAGGATCACGTGTTACTAATCAGTAGTACCTTATAAGTTTGATGGATACAAGCCTAGTTCAGTTCTACTACCACATTATGTTGTTAGAATGGATTCAGAACTTTGACATGATGATGTTGAGTGTGTACGAAATCCTTTGTCAAATGTCTCAAAATCCTTCTTGAGCATTTACAGCTGTTATGCTGCCGAAATTTTGCTAGAAATTCTAATGCCTTTGCATTATGATTGTGCTTTCAGATGGCCACTCGCGACCTCAATCAAGTGGTTCGCCTGACTCGATGCCTAGATGTACCCGGCCATACTGCCAAGTTGGTCAGGGTAATGACTGAGGCTGGATACCGCTGGTATCCCGAGTACACGGTCGAAGAGCAATTCCGAGACTTTAATCAAAGCCAGTATCTCTGCACTGTCAGGATATTTCCATCTTATCCTGGATCCACCGAGCCTCTTCACTGCTCCTATGGACTCGGGGTTACTATTGAGATGGCTGTGCAGGACGCCGCCTACTCTATGATGACCATTATGCGAGTCAGATCTGGTCTATTTCGGGACTCTGATTTCCGGTATATGCCAGGATCACTTCCGGGAGCACAAGGGTATCTCCAGGCTATTTATGCTGACCCCACTCAGGAGGATTCACGGACTCGCACCACTGCTGAGATGCTCGAGGATAAGGACCGTGAAAATCGGGCCTTGAGGTTAGAGCTCTTCAATACCCGTGCTGACCACTGGGCCACTTTGACTCGGTTCGCACCGGCGGTGCAAGCTGGATTTCAGATATGCGCGATCTCTATCCTGTGAGATCTGCTCTGCCAGACGTGATGGTTTGGCGTGATGTAGGAGGCATCACCCCACCTCGCGGTCCCCGCAGGCCACCGTCTGTTGGTCCAAGGCCTCATCCTAGCCCCTATGGTCCACAAGCTCCGCGAGATCGTCTGTTTCCGGATGATCATGTTGAGCTTCCAGGCTATGGAGGTGACTTCTACGAGGACTACTACGGATCGGTCTGAGTTAGTGGTAGTATCACTAGTTCGCACTAGCTGTGTCGTCTATCGTCCCGCGTGACTCGTGGGATATGACCTAGTTTGTACTCTTTCCGGAGGTGTAGAAAAATAATGTATAGGAGCTTGGGATGCCTCCGATGAGATGTAATCCTCTTTTCACCGTAATAGTACTTTGTTTGGTCTTGTACTAAACCCTGTATGGTGTGTATGACGATGGAATAAAAGAAGCAGTTTCTGTATCTACCATGTCATACGGATGATCATCTTGCATTCCGAGTTATTCCTTACATTATGTATCCTATGTCGGAATTTTATCATCCTGACTAAATCATTGTCTTGTTTACCTAGGATGGTCAACACGCGCACTAACCCTGCTCTCAAGAGCAGGCCGAAGGCAGTGAAGTCAGGGATGCAAATCTGCCTCATCCTCCTTCCCTAGCCGAGGTTATGATGGAAGCTGAGAGAAACAAGCGGGAGACCAACCGTTTGTTGGAGCGTATTGAACAGAACACAGCACACCATCAGAGGACTAACGTGGTGTCACTCAGTGATTTTATCAAATTGCATCCACCCACGTTCCACCACTCCGTCGAGCCTCTCGACGCTGATGACTGGCTTCGCAGTATCGCTCACAAACTGCGTTCCGCGCTGGTAGCGGAGGCTGACAAGGTCACCTTTGCTGCATATCATCTTGAAGGCCCCGCCAGTCTATGGTGGGAGAATTATGGAGCTATGCGCCCAGCGGGCCATGTCACTACTTGGGCTGAATTCAGCGAGGCTTTCCGTGAACATCACATTCCGGAGGGTCTCATGGACCGTAAACGTGAAGAATTTTGCAGTTTCACCCAAGGCCGACTTTCTGTGGATGTTTACAGCAGGGAGTTTGGTAATCTCGCACGATATGCAACTGAGGAAGTTTCTACTGACGCCAAGAAGCAAGCAAGGTTCCGTAAGGGCCTTAGTCCTGAGCTTCGCCGTGACCTCCGTCTGCATGAGTGCACATCTTTTCAGAAACTTGTCAACAAAGCCATCAGTGCTGAAACTGGTCAGACTGACTATGACGCAACACGCAAGCATGGCCGTGACATGGGTTCCTCATCCGGTGCTGGTCCTCAGAAGCGCCGCGTGTGGGTGCCCAACACCGCCCTGCCACCCAGGTTCACACCGAGGCCATCTTTCCAGGCGCCTCGCCCTGTTCAACAGTCTGCACCGGCCAAGCCCTATGGGGGTCCAACTAACAATGCTCCTCCACGTACCAGTTCCGTGACTTGTTTCAAATGTGGGGAATCTGGTCACTATATGCGTGAGTGTCCTCAGACCAACCCCAACCAGTCTGCTAAAGCTGTTGGCCGTGGCAAGCCGACAGGAAAAATATTCCACGCCAAACCGGTCACCGCTTCACGTGGCCATGTCAACTGTATCTCTGCCGAAGAAGCTCAAGAGGATCCCAACGTCGTTCTCGGTACGCTTCTTGTTAATTGCCACCCGGCATCTGTTCTTTTCGATACAGGAGCCTCTCATTCCTTTATATCCGAAAATTATGCTCGTTTGCATAACGTTGCATTCTGTGACATGCCATCCACTATGGAAATTTCTACCCCTGGTTCTAGATGGCAGACCTCTAGGGTAAGTTATGGAAATGAAATCCAAGTCGACAGACTTGTTTTCCTCGCATCTTTGATAGCCCTTAAATCTTCAGATATTAATATCATTTTGGGTATGGACTGGATGTCAGCTCATCAAGCCAAAATTGATTGCTTCTCTAGGACTGTTCAACTCACCCATCCTTCGGGGAAGATAGTCAATGTCTTGACCCGAATAGCCAAGCGACAATTATATTCTCTTAACGCCAGCCCTTTGCCAGACCTTGAGGACATTCCGGTAGTCCGTGACTTCCCGGATGTTTTTCCAGAAGAATTGCCAGGTGTTCCACCTGACAGGGATGTTGAGTTCGTAATAGACCTCATTCCAGGAACCGTTCCGATTGCTAGAAGACCTTATAAGATGGCACCCCTAGAACTAGCCGAGCTTAAGAAACAACTCGATGAGTCCTTGAAAAAGGGTTTCATCCGACCTAGCTCATCTCCGTGGGCTTGCCCCGTCCTATTCGTCAAGAAGAAGGATGGTACGGACCGGATGGTTGTAGATTACCGACCTGTCAATTTGGTCACAATCAAGAACAAATATCCACTTCCCAGGATCAACGACCTGTACGATCAGCTCGCTGGATCCTCAGTCTTCTCCAAGATGGATTTGAGGTTGGGCTACCATCAAATCAAAATCAGAAACGGGGACATCCCTAAAACGGCCTTTGTTACTCGTTATGGCCAATACGAGTACACCGTCATGTCCTTCGGTTTAACCAACGCTCCAGCCACCTTTTCTCGGTTAATGAACTCAATCTTCATGGAGTATTTGGATAAATTCGTCGTAGTTTATCTCGATGATATACTCATCTACTCCAAGAACGAGGAAGAACATGCCGAACATCTAAGGCTAGTGTTGAAGAAACTTCGAGAGCATCGCCTTTATGCCAAATTTTCTAAATGTGAATTCTGGTTGTCAGAAGTGACCTATCTGGGTCATGTAATATCTGGTAAAGGTATTGCTGTTAACCCTGAGCGAGTTCAAGCCGTCCTTAACTGGACTCCACCTGAATCGGTCAAGCAAGTTCGGAGTTTTCTAGGCTTAGCGAGCTATTGTCGTCGCTTTGTCGAGAACTTCTCCAAGGTTGCTAAACCTCTAACCGAACTCCTCAAGAAAGATAAGAAGTTCGAGTGGACTCCACAATGTGAGCACAGCTTTCAGGAACTGAAAAGACGCCTGACTTCTGCTCCCGTACTGGTACCGCCAGACTTCTCCAAAGACTTTGTTATCTACTGCGACGCCTCGCGACAAGGACTAGGTTGCATTCTCATGCAAGATCGACACGTAATTGCCTACGCTTCACGGCAATTGCACCCACATGAGGAGAATTATCCTACTCATGATCTAGAGCTTGCAGCCGTAGTCTATGCACTTAAGACCTGGCGACATTACCTCCTCGGTAATCGTTGCGAAATATTCACTGATCACCAAAGTCTGAAGTACATTTTCACCCAACCGGATCTGAATCTCAGGAAAAGATGTTGGGTTGAATTGATCACAGACTTCGACTTAGGAATAACCTACACCCCAGGGAAAGCCAACGTCATGGCTGATGCGCTAAGTCGTAAATCTTATTGTAACAACCTGATGTTACAACAAAGTCAACCGCTTCTCCATGAGGAATTTCGGAAGCTTAACCTTCACATTGTACCTCAAGGTTTTCTTTCCACCTTGGTGGCAAAACCTACCCTTACGGATCAGATTATCAAAGCACAGAAGGTAGATCCGGGAATCTCCCGCATCAAGAGAAACGTTCAGAAAGGAATTGTGAATTGTTTCTCCATTAATGATCAAGGGGTCGTATACTTCGGGGATCGACTAGTGGTTCCCAAAGTGCGCAACCTGAGGCGATTGATCCTTAAGGAAGCTCATGAATCTCCTCTCACCATTCATCCCGGTAGTACTAAGATGTATCAGGACCTACGCCAGAGGTTCTGGTGGACTAGGATGAAGAGAGAAATTGCTCAGTATATTGCAAATTGCGACGTTTGTCGTCGTGTAAAAGCAGAGCACCAACAGCCTGCTGGCACCCTTCAACCCTTAGCTATTCCTGAATGGAAATGGGATAAAATTGGTATGGATTTCATTACCGGTTTTCCCAGGACCAGGAGAGGGAATAATGCTATTTTCGTCGTGGTCGATCGTCTTTCCAAAGTAGCCCATTTCTTACCTGTTCGTGAGAGTATAACCGCTAGTCAGCTGGCAGACTTATACATCTCCCGTATAGTGTCTCTCCATGGTGTTCCTTTGGAAATTAACTCGGATCGAGGAAGTCTTTTCACCTCTCGATTTTGGGAAAGTTTCCAAAATGCTATGGGAACTCGTCTCTCCTTTAGCACCGCTTTCCACCCTCAGTCGAGTGGTCAAGTGGAACGCGTCAACCAAATTCTAGAAGACATGCTTCGAGCCTCTGTTATCTCATTCGGAATGGACTGGGAGAAGTGCCTTCCATTTGCCGAATTCGCTTACAACAACAGCTATCAATCTAGCTTGGGTAAAGCCCCTTTTGAAGTTCTCTATGGACGACGGTGTCGAACACCCCTTAACTGGTCAGAGACCGGGGAAAGACAATTCTTTGGCCCGGATATGATTCAGGAAGCAGAAGAACAAGTTCGCATCGTTCGTGAAAAGTTGAAAACAGCCCAATCTCGTCAAAAGAGTCAATATGACCGAAAACATAAGGCTATGACTTTCGAGGTTGACGAGAAGGCTTATCTTCGGGTCACCCCTCTGAAGGGAACCCATCGTTTCGGTATCAAAGGCAAATTGGCTCCTCGTTACATTGGACCTTTTCGCATTCTCGCCAAACGAGGAGAAGTTGCCTACCAGTTGGAACTACCTCCGCACCTCTCCAGAGTCCACGATGTCTTCCACGTTTCTCAACTCAGGCGTTGCTTCTCGGATCCTATCCGTGAAGTGGACCACGAAACGCTTGATCTCCAAGATAATCTTACATATCGAGAGTACCCCATTCGTATCCTCGATCAGGCCGAACGTACCACTCGACGTCATAACATCAAGTTTCTCAAAGTACAATGGTCGCACCATTCTGAGGATGAAGCAACTTGGGAAAGGGAGGATCGTCTTCGACTCGAGTATCCCGCCTTCTTCCCGGAGGAACCCAAATCTCGGGACGAGATTCTTTTGAGTGGGGGTGAGTTGTCACATCCTAGTTAGCCATGCATTAGAGTGTTGCATCATGTTTACTCTTTCATCAGAAACTTGAAATGGGGATCTGTGAAACCCTCAGAATCATTTTTGAAAATGACCCAAATAAAAATTTCTCCAAAAGGGTCCAAGAAAATGCTCATGTTGCTCTCTGAAAATATTGGACAGAGATAAAAATCAAACCAATATTTTTAAGAGCTCATAGGTATTTATTTTGGGCATTTGGAATTAATGCATAAATATTTGCATTGGAAATATATTAATTATATATATTAATATATGTCCAAATATTATGCCAATTATAAAGGAGCTCTGGAATAATATATATAGCTCCTGCAAAAATTGGCATAAGTTAAATAAATGATTTAATATATTTTTTAAATCAAAACAAATGTCAGAAATTAGAAAACAGAAAAAAGATAAAAGGGAGAAGCTTACCTGGGCTCCTCCCTGTGCAGCCCAGCCAGCTGGCCGGCCCAGCCAGCAGGCGGCCCAGCCCGTCTCCCTCCTCTGTCGTCTTCGTCCCGACAGAGGGAGGGGAGTGTGGCCGGCGCGCGCGCGCGCCACCGCGCCACGCCACCTCTCTCCCTGCCTGCCTGCCCTCCCCTCCTCGCCTCGATGCCCCTGGACGACGCCACGCCTCCCCCCTGCTCTCTCTCACTCTCCCTCGGCTCTTCCCTCCTCTCCCTCGCTCTCTCTCTCACACGGCCGAACACCACCGTCGCCGCCGTTCGCCATAGCAGCCGTCTCCGGCCACCCCTCGCTCCCCCGACTAGCTCAGAAGCTCCGCCACAACCCCCTCTTCCTCCCCACCGCTCCACGGGCCTCCGGAAGCCCTGCATCGCCGCCACGTCGCCGTTCCCCTCTTCGGGCTCCGACCATCATCGCCGTCGAATTCGCCGTCTCCAGCGCGTCTCCGAGCCCGCTTCGACGCCCACTGCAACCGCGGTGAGCCCCCGAGTCGTTTCCCCCTTCTCCCCTGGTCTCTTTCGACCTCTAGGCCTTAGCCCCACCTTGGCCGAGAGCTCCACGCCGCCGGCGATGTCGCCGTCGTGGCCACGGTCACCGTAGCACCCAACCGAGCACACTATCGTGCTCCACACTTCACTAGGAACACGCAGCACGCACCAACGCCTCACCAAACACCCTGCAACGCCGATTCCGGCCGCACCCGAACTCCGGCGGCCGCAGCCGAGCTCGCCGCCGTCGACTCCGGCCACCCCAGGCCCAGCCACGGCCACCGTTCGACGCGCGGGAGCAAGGGCTCTCCAACGAGCCCAAGCACGGCCTCGCCCGTGCCCTGTAGCGCGATCCCGCGTCGCGCCGCCGTCTCGGGCCTCGCCGGCGTCGTGTCGCCGGTGGGTTTGACCCACTTTGACCACGGCAGGAACCCCCTGAGTCCCTGACAGGTGGGCCCAGCCCTGTAGCTAATTAGGATTAGCGCTAACCACTGTTAGTTAACCCCCTGACACTGACCAGTGGGCCCCAGCGCCACTAATCCCTAATTAGGATTAATTTAAACCTGTTAAACCCCCCCTGTCACTGACGTGTGGCCCCCACACGTCAGGTTTGACCCCAGCCAGCCGCAGTTGACTACTGACGTCATGCTGACGTCATGCTGGCGCAATAATTATAATTTCTGGATTTAATTTAAATCAGGAAATTCCAGAATATTATTTAAACTTCAAAAATTCATAACTTTTATTCTGTAACTCCAAATTGGACAAATTATATATGAAAAATGATCAGAAAAATCCAATCTATCCATCTGTACTATTTTCATGCATGATCAAACAAGTTAAATTGATGTTTCAAGCAGAACAAGGAAAAGCACTTTAAGAGGCCATGTTTGAGTTTGAAATTTGAATCTTTGATTCAAATTTGTTCAAATCCTTCTGGTTTTAGTTGCATTAGCCCAACACACTCATATTGCCATGTTTCATGCATGCATCATATTGTTGCACATTGTTTGGTGATGGTTGTGTATCGGTGTCCTTTGCGACAGGTTCTGCCTCCGAGGAGTACCGTGATTACCCTAACGAAGAACCGTATCCGTGCATCGAACCATCAGGCAAGCAACCAACCATTTGATCATATCGATACAATCCCATGTTCTCGCTCCTGCTCTCTTTTACTGCATTAAGACAACGCGTTTCAAACTGCTGTGTGCTACGGTAGTTGAACCCATTTCCTCTGCATGACCTGTCATTGCCACAGTAACTAGATGAAACCCACTAGCATGTGTAGGAGTTGATTGAGCCATATGTATGTGTTGTTCCTACCTTGCTATGCCTGCTATGCTTAGAGTCGTGTCAGGTCTGGTTCATCTGGGTGATGGGCTAGAGTGAAATGTTATGTCGGTAATGAGAGTGGTGTGGTGAACACGATTTGGTAAAGGTATCGATGAGAGGCCATGTAGGAGTACATGGTGGGTTGTTTCATTGAAGCCGACCTTAAGCACTGAGATCTGTATGTGTGATTTAAGAATCAGCTACTACCATGCATTGGGCCCGAAACCAATGGACCCTCTCGGCTTCTTATTCACCCTAGTTCTCCGTCCAGGAGTTGCAAGTAGTTTCTGGTGTTTGTAGCCTACTGGAGGCCGTGGACAGCGCTGACCGTAGGGGTGGGCTGTGATGCGGTAGGTACGTGGCCGGGTGTACCGAATACCCGTTAGGTATCTCGGGAACCCTGTTCACATCGTTCGGGGCCGTATGGGAAACCTCGGCCGGACTCCCTGCGGATGGAACCTGAATAGGCGATAAACCTGGACTGGAGGCTTAGGTGATTAGGTAGGTCGTGGCCGACACCCACGTTGGGCTTCCGCTTGAAGGTTGCCGAGTACATGTCGTGTAAACGACGGTAAGTGGTGAGAGCGTGTATGAAGAAGTACACCCCTGCAGGGTTAACATGATCTATTCGAATAGCCGCGTCCGCGGTAAAGGACTACTTGGTTGCCTATACAGTTCATAGACAAGTAAATGGAAACTACTAAAAGCCTCAAGATAAGTGTGAGTGCCGAGGATGGCTCTTCCGTAGGAAGACGGAGGTGGATCCTCGGTAGTGTATTGAAGTGGTGAGTAGTGGACTCGTGTGCGCAAAACCATTTCAAGTTGGAGTATCGTAGGATAGTCTAGCCAAGAGTCAAAGCTGGCTTGCTGCAATAACTCCACCAACCCTTCTTGATAATATGCATGTATGTAGGATCTGATGTAAGTCTTGCTGAGTACCTTTGTACTCATGTTGCTATAATCTACATTTTTACAGAAGACGCTGCAACCCCTTCTGATGGGTTCTATGTAGACGTTGACATCAACGAGTAGGCTAAAGACCCAGGTGGTGACCCTGAGCTTGTGAAGGACCTTGTAGTATAGCTAGGCTTCCAAGCCTCCTTTATTTTACTAGTTGTCTGTACTCAGACAAGTTACTTCCGCTGCTGGTTTGTATGACTGTATGACTTGTATGTTGGGTCGTGAGACCCGTACCTTTGTGTATGTTATGTATGGCTCCCTGAGCCTTAAATAAAGTACTTGTGTCGTAGAGTCATGTTGTGATGCTTCGTTGTATTTGCACATATCGAGCATATTGTGTGTATGATTGAAATGCTTGGTATGTGTGGGATCTGACTATCTAGTTGTTTATCTTTAGTAGCCTCTCTTACCGGGAAATGTCTCCTAGTGTTACCGCTGAGCCATGGTAGCTTGCTACTGCTCTGGAACACTTAGGCTGGCCGGCATGTGTCCTTCTTCGTTCCTGTGTCTGTCCCTTCGGGGAAATGTCACGCTTTGAGTACCGGAGTCCTGCTAGCCCGCTACAGCCCGGTTTACCGGAGTCCTGCTAGCCCAGTGCTACAGCCCGGACCCACTTGCTGATGACCGACACGTTCGAAGCTGGGTCATGAATGCCTGTCCCTGTAAGTCTGTGCCACTTTGGGTTTACGACTAGTCATGTCAGCCCGGGCTCTTTATCATATGGATGCTAGCGACACTATCATATACGTGAGCCAAAAGGCGCAAACGGTCCCGGGCAAAGGTAAGGCGACACCCGTGGGGATACCGTGCGTGAGGCCGCAAAGTGATATGAGGTGTTACCGGCTAGATCGATGTGACATCGAGTCGGGGTCCTGACATGCAGCGGCTGAGGTTGAGGAAGACGAGGTGCTCTGCGGTGGCGACGGAGCTCGACCGGTAGAAGGGTTGCGAGAGGAAGAAGATGCTGGAAAGGGGGAAAATGAGAAAAGACTAGGTCATGACTATTTATAAGGGAAAGACTGCTAAGTGGGCGTGAAAAACGGGGAGGCCGAAAATATGGTTATCCAGCTACTAGGACGCGTCGATTCTCGAGATGGTCATTAGGATAAGGATCCATTGAGATAAAGTGTGAATTAAAGACAGATGACATCACGGCGGGTTACCAAAGATCCAGAGCATGATGTCATGGCGGGTTACAAACCTTTGTACAAATGAACAGCAGAAGATTTTTTTCTAAGTGCTGAAGATTGACATGAACCAGTTCAAATCAAGCTGGGGCCTAATGTTGGGGATATAACTATTAGGTATGACCCGCCCAGGAGGGGCCGGGTTATATCTATAACGATGCATGAAGCCCAAGACGACACTTGAAGATGGCGGTTCAGTTGAGGGCCCAAAGCCCAAAGGCGACTCAAGGCCCGTAGAGATAAACCACCATATGTACGTAACTTGTATTGTAAGGCAAGAATAGAGAGAGACCGAGCCGGACACTTTTATGAGCCGGCCGGGACTCTCTGAGCCACTGGGCGTCGACCTCTGTATATAAAGGGACGACCCGGCAGTGGTTCAAGGCAAGTAACACGAGATCAAGAAATAGGTCAAGCGGATTCGCTCCCTGGTAATCGAGACATAAGCAATCCCACTCAAAACTGGATCGTAGGCTTTTACCTTCACCATAAGGGGCCGAACCAGTATATACCCCGTGTCCTTTGTCTCGATTAGCCCCTTTAAGCTTCCTAGTTTCGATGGCTCCACGACTACGTCCTTTCACTAGGACATCTGACATGACAATTCCACGACAGAGTCCAGATGGAAGGAAACCTTCATGAGAGTTATTTTTGTAACAAATGCAATCCAGGAGACTTGGAGTGTACGTCAAGGAACAAACAAGGCGGCCACGAGGTAGGAGGGCACGCCCAGGGGGCAGGCGCGCCCCCACCCTCGTGGGCCCCTCGTGGCTCCCCTGACCGACTTCTTTCTCCTATATATACCCATATACCCTGAAAACATCCAGGAGAACCACAAAACCCTATTTCCACCGCAGCAACCTTTTGTACCCACGAGATCCCATCTTGGGGACTTTTCCGGCGCTCCGCCGGAGGGGGAATCTATCACGGAGGGCTTCTACATCAATACCATAGCCTCTCCGATGAATTGTGAGTAGTTTACCACAGACCTTCGGGTCCATAGTTATTAGCTAGATTGCTTCTTCTCTCTCTTTGGGTCTCAATACAAAGTTCTCCTCGATCTTCTTGGAGATCTATTCAATGTAATTCTTTTTGCGGTGTGTTTGTCGAGATCCGATGAATTGTGGGTTTATGATCAAGATTATCTATGAACAATATTTGAATCTTCTTTGAATTCTTTTATGAGTGATTGGTTATCTTTGCAAGTCTCTTCGAATTATCAGTTTGGCTTGGCCTACTAGATTGATCTTTCTTGCAATGGGAGAAGTGCTTAGCTTTGGGTTCAATCTTGCGGTGTCCTTTCCCACTGACAACAGGGGCAGCAAGGCAAGTATTGTATTGTTTCCATCGAGGATAAAAAGATGGGGTTTATATCATATTGCTTGAGTTTATCCCTCTACATCATGTCATCTTGCCTAATGCATTACTCTGTTCTTATGAACTTAATACTCTAGATGCATGCTGGATAGCGGTCGATGTGTGGAGTAACAGTAGTAGATGCAGAATCGTTTCAATCTACTTGTAGCGGACGTGATGCCTATATACATGATCATGCCTAGATATTCTCATAACTATGCACTTTTCTGTCAATTGCTCGACAGTAATTTGTTCATCCACCATAATACTTATGCTATCTTGAGGGAAGCCACTAGTGAAACCTATAGCCCCCGGGTCTATTTTCTATCATATAAGTTTCTGATCTATTTTATTTTGCAATCTTTACTTTACAATCTCTATCATAAAAATACCAAAAATATTTATCTTATTATTATCTCTATCAGATCTCACTTTTGCAAGTGGCCGTGAAGGGATTGAAAACCCCTTTATCACGTTGGTTGCAAGGTTCTTATTTGTTTGTGTAGGTACGAGGGATTTGCGTGTAGCCTCCTACTGGATCGGTACCTTTGTTCTCAAAACTGAGGGAAATACTTACGCTACTTTGCTGCATCACCCTTCCCTCTTCAAGGGAAAACCAACGCAGTGCTCAAGAGGTAGCAAGGATCATAACGTATGATGCTTTTGTTTGCCGTCGAGGTGAGATGCATCCCATGTCTTACAATACTTCACATAATTTGTGCAATTGCAGTTTAACTTCTACCATTTATTGGTTGCCTGTAGGTACACATGTCAGTGGCACTGATACACGCTTTGACCCGAAGGAACAGCTCGCCTCGGCCACCGCTGACTTTGGGCGGGCTCTGGCCAAGATGAAGTGCCCCAACAACTACCTCTCAGGACTTACCAAGTATGTCTTCACCAGTTCAATCTTACCAATACCTATTGCAATTAATGGCTATGTTTTTAGGTCGATGTATTAAGCATGTTCATGCCTAACATGTTTTTGCTACTTTTCCTACCTTTTTATAGACATCTGGGTCATTCTCTGCTCTAGCAGCACCTGCCTTGTGATGTTTAACTATGCTAATTGCATTTTTATCAGTACCAGTTTCAATGTCTATTAAGCCTGTTGTAATTAATAGTTGAATCCATTTTTAAATAGTTGTATTTCAATGGCTACAAACTTACAAAACATGACTTAGGATGTTGTTAAGCCTGTTGCAATTAACAGTTGTATCCATTTTTTAATCTGTCCATTTGCTACCATGCTACTCTCCGCAAAGAAGATATACTAGAGATGCTGCTCATTTGCTATTTTTGGTGGATGCTAACCCTGTTGTACTTAACATGCTTATCCATGTACTTATGCAGGGTCATAAGGGCCAATGCTGTTGTTTGCCGTTGAGGTTAGCTGCATCCCACGTCTTACAGTATTTCACATCATTTGTGCAATTGCAGTTTAACTTCTACCATTTGCTGGTTGCCTGTAGGTACACATGTCAGTGGCACTGATCCACGCTTCAACCCAGAGGAACATCTCGCCTCTGCCACCGCTGACTTTGGGCGGGCTCTGGCCAAGATGAAGTGCCTCAGCAACTACCTCTCAGGACTTACCATGTACTCACCAGTTCAGTCTTACCAATACCAGTTGCAATTAATGGCTATGTTGTGTACGGTCGATGTATTAAGCATGTTGTAGTAAACATGCCTAACACATTTTAGCTATTTTCCCTACCTTTTTATAGACAACTGGGCCATTATCTGCTCTGGCAGCACCTGCCCTGTGATGTTTAACTCTGCCAATTGCATTTTTTTCAGTGCCGGTTTTAATGGCCATTAAGTCTGTTGCAATTAACAGTTGTATCCATTTTTAAAGAGTTGTATTTCAATGGCTACAAACTTACAGAACATGAATTAGGATGTTGTTAAGCCTGTTGCAATTAACAGTTCTATCCATTTTTTAATCCGTCCCTTTGCTACCGTGCTACTCTTTCAAAATGAAGATATCACTATAGATGCTGCCGTTTTATTACCATTTGCTATTTTTGGTGGATGTTAACCCTGTTGTAGTTAACATTGGCTTTCCATGTACTTACATAGGGCTACAATGGGCGATGCTCTTGTTTGCCGTCGAGGTTAGCTGTATCCCATGTCTTATACACCATCTATTCCTAAATATAAGTATTTTTAGAGATTCCAATATAGACTACATAAGGAGCAAAATGAGTGAATCTAGATTCTAATCTAAACCATATGTATAATTCTATATACATCCATATGTAGTTCATATTGAAATCTCAAAAAAAATACTTGTACTTAGGAACATAGGTAGTTGTATTTTACATCATTTGTGTAATCTCAGTTTAGCTTCTAACATTTACTGGTTGCTTGTAGGTACATATATGAGCGGTACTAATCCACGTTTCGATCCCTTTTGCGTATGGGCAATGCGATATTCATGAACAAGCGTCAAGTGAGGAAACTGAGAAAGATTGTTAGGCGAGAGAAACGAGTGATCAGAATTAAGCTCTTTATTTACACTTTGTCAAAGACAACAGTGAACTTTAGGATGGTAAGTAATGTGTTGCCTTTTCCCCCTGCCCACAACAAGTTACTCTATTAGACCTCAGTATCTGGTATTTTTCTCTTTTTAGTGGTTTCCGAAGCTATTTACTGATGGTTACCTCGCAAACTACATGACCGGAGTGGAGGCAACTAAGGTTAAAGTGTACAATTCATGCTACCATGATAATGCTCTAGAAGTCTTCCTGAAGGCGGTGAAGGATGGGCGGGCGATCGTCACAAGCGGTTGGACACAAGTAGTTCATGCCTATGGCATGGAG
This sequence comes from Triticum aestivum, assembly GCF_018294505.1. NCBI lineage: Eukaryota > Viridiplantae > Streptophyta > Magnoliopsida > Poales > Poaceae > Triticum > Triticum aestivum. Next base: position 219,302,992 of record NC_057795.1, read on the forward strand.
GAAGGCACATTATGGGCATTTCGCTTCTTCAACACCGTCGGCAGTCAAAATGATTTACACTTTTCTCTTCACCTTTACTGCCTTTAAGCACTATGGTCCATCATAGCTAATCGCTGCCTAATCCTGTAATTGTTGAACATATTGTACTGGCAATTTTATTTATGGATTCGTTGTTGAACCATTGTGCTGAGAATTTGAATTGCACATTTCATATTTCAAAATTTCCAATTCAAATAATAAATTACAGGCAAAAATTAAAAGAGAACAAACGGTCATGGAACTTTGCAAACGGTTCTGGCAGTAAAAGCGCTTGTGATGGATAGCCCAATGCTGCACGGTTTTCTACGTCAAATCGTCTGTGATGTAGTTAATGAAAGCAAAGAGTTAACCAAGGCAGAGCGTGTGTGATAGTTACACCTTTCACACACGAGCGTATACATAAAACTATGTGGGATGTACATACGAACAGAAACGTTTTCTCTGGATTGACTGTGTGGGATGTACGTAAGAATGGAAACGTATTCCTTGGATTGACTGTGTGTCATATATATACGAACGGAAATGTTTTTCTTGGATTCACCATGTGGGATGTACATACCTACGGAAATGTTTTTCTCGGATTACCGTGTGGGATGTACATACCTACGGAAATGATTGGGTTTCGATGGCTCACCCAATCGCACATGGCCCCAGCCTGGGTCCCAGGAGGGCCTATCCCCGACGGTTTCTGGGTCGTGTGGGAAGGACCCCCCTGTCCCCCACACTCACTTGGCGACAGTTCCAAATGTCGTCGCAGAAAGGGGTTACAAACCGTTTGTATAGCACCGATGCGCACTAGTGTTAGACCATGAGATCATGCCACTCCCAAATGCCGGAAGAATACTTTGAGGGTTATCAAACTTCACTTCATAACTGGGTGATCATAAAGGTTCTCTACAGGTATTTCGGATAGTGTTCGTTGGGTTGGATGGATCAAGAGTGGGTTTTGTCGCTTCGCGTGACAGAGCGATATCTCTGGGCCCTCTCAGTTAATCTTCCGGATGAAGTAACGACTGACAGCTTCTGCAGTCACTCCCACCAAGCTATAAAGGCTTCATGATGGACTATAACATGCAAGGGATGGATAAGACACTCCCTAAGCTTTTCATGAGGCATAAAGCCGCGGAAGTAGAAATAAAAAAGTAACATCAAGTGTTGATGGTCAAAAGACCACCAGTTTCAAGAAAGGCAAGGGAAAGAAGCGAAACTTCAAGAAGATTGGCAAGCCAGTTGTCGCTTTCATGAGGAAACCCAAGGCTGGACCCAAACCTATGATTGAGTGTTTATGTTGCAAGGGGAATGGCTACTGGAAGCGAAACTGCCCCAAGTACTTCAAAAATAAGAAGGCCCGCAACGTTAACAAAGGTATATTCGATATACATGTTATTGATGTGTACCTTACTAGTGCTTGTAGTAGCGCCTAGGTATTTGATACTAGTTCGATTGCTAATATTTGTAACTCGAAAAAGGAGATGCAAAATAAACAAAGGCTAGCTAAGGACGAGGTGACGATGTGCATTGTAAATGGCTCCCTCTAGGTCTACCTTCGGTATTAGTTTTAAACCTCAATAATTGTTATTTGGTGCGCGCATTGAGCATGCACATTATATCAGGATCTTGTTTATTGTGAGGCGGTTATTCATTTAAATTAGAGAATAATGGTTGTTCTATTTATATGAATAATATCTTTTATGGTCATGCCCCCAATGTGATTTTTTTATTCTTGTCGAATCTCGATCGTAGTGGTACACATGTTCATAACATTCATTTCTAAAGATGCAAAGTTAATGATGATAGTACCACATGCTTGTGGCACTGCCGCTTAGGCCATATTGGTAAAAAGTGCATGAAGAAACTCCATGCTGATGAACTTTTGGAATCATTTGACTTTGAATCATTTGATACATGTGAACCATGCCTCATGGGAAAGATGACTAGAACCCCATTTTCCAGTACAATGGAGCGGTCAATTGACTTGTTGGAAATAATACATACCAATGTATGCGGTCCAATGAGTGTTGAACCACGCAGTGTATGTTGTTATTTTCTGACCTTCACCAATGATTTAAATAGATATGGGTATATTTACTTAATGAAACAAAAGTCTGAAATATTTGAAAAGTTCAAGGATTTTCAGAGTGAAGTAGAAAATCATCGCAACGAGATGATAAAATTTCTCTGATCTGATCATGGAGGTGAATATTTGAATTACGAGTCCAGCATGGATTTAAGACAATGTGCAATCATTTCACAACTCACGCCACCTGGAACACCACAATGTAATGGTGTGCCCGAATGTTGTAATCGTACTCTACTAGTTGTGGTGTGTTCCATGATGTCTCTTACCGATTTGCCACTGTCATTTTGGGGTTATGCATTGGAGACAACTGCATTCAATTTGAATAGGGCACCATCTAACTCCGTTGATACGACACTGTATGAATTATTGTTTGGCAAGAATCCTAAGTTGTCGTTTCTTAAAGTTTGGGGATACGACACTTATGTCAAGGGGCTTCAACATGATAAGCTCGAACCCAAAGCGGAGAAGTGCATCTTCATAGGACACCCTAAAGAGACCATTGGGTATACCTTCTATCACAAATCTGAGGGCAATATCTTTGTTGCCAAGAATGGATCCTTTCTACAGGAGTTTCTCTCCAAAGAAGTGAGTGCGAGGAAAGTAGAGCTCGATGACGTAATCGTACCTTCTCTCAAATTGGAAAGTAGCACATCACAAAGAAAAGTTCCCATGATGCCTACACCAGCCGGCGAGGAAGCTAATGATGATGATCATGAAACTTCGAATCAAGCTCCTACTGAACTTCGTAGGTCAATCAGGACACATACCTCCCCTGAATGGTATGGTAATCCTGTCCTGGAAGTCATGTTGGTGGACAAAAGTGAACGTATGAACTATGAAGAAGCAATGATGTTCCCGGATTCTAATAAATGGCTTGAGGCCAAGAAATCTGAGATAGGATCCATGTACGAAAACCAAGTATGGACTCTGGTAGACTTACATGATGACCAAAAGGCCATTGAGAACAAATGGATCTTTAATAAGAAGACGAACGATGATGGTAATGTCACTGTCTATAAAGCTCAACTTGTGGTAAAGGTTTTTGACAAGTTCAAGGGGAAGACTACGATGAAACTTTCTCACATGTAGCAATGTTGAAGTATGTTAGGATTATGTTAGCAATTGCTGCATTTTCAATTATGAAATCTGGCAAATGGACTTCAACACAACATTCCTTAATGGTTTCCTTAAGGAAGAGTTGTATATGATGCAACCATAATGTTTTGTCGATCCTAAGGATGCTAATAAGGCATGCAAGCTCCAGTGATCCTTTTATGGACTCGTGCAAGCATCTCAGAGTTGGAATCTTTTCTTTGATGAGGTGATCAAGGATTTTGGAATTTTGCAAGTTCATGGAGAAGGAGGTACTTACAAGAAAGTGAGTGGGAGCTCTGTAGCATTTCTAATACTGTATGTGGAGACATATTATTGATTAGAAACGACATATAATTTCTGGAAAACATAAAGGGTTATTTGAACAAAAAAATCAATGGAAGACCTCGGTGAAGTAGCCTACATATTGTGCATCAAGATCTATAGAGATAGAGCAAGACGCCCAATAGGACTTTCACAAAGTACATACCTTGACAAGGTTTTGAAGAAGTTTGAAATGGACCAGTCGAAGAAGGGTTCTTGGTTGTGTTGCAAGCTGTGAAGTTGAGTAAGACTCAAAGCCTGACCACGACAGAAGAAATAGGAAGGATGAAAGTTGTCCCTTATACCTCAGCCATAGGCTCTATCATGTATGCCATGTTGTGTACCAGACTTGATGTGTGCCTTGCCATAAGTTTAGGTGGGAGGTACCAGAGTGATCCAGGAGTGGATCACTGGATAGTGGTCAAAAATATCCTAAGTACCTAAAGAGGACTTAGGAAATGTTTCTCGCTTATGGAGGTGACAAAGATCTCATTGTAAAGGGTTATGTTGATGCTAGCTTTGACACTGATCCAGATGACTCAAAGTCTCAAATAGGATACATATTTATTTTGGATGGTGGAGCAGTTGTTTGGATTAGCTCCAAGAAGATCGTGGTAGCAGTATCTAGATATGTGACATAGAGATTTCTAAAGTACATACGGACCAGAATGTGGTAGACCCGTTGACTAAACCTCTTCCATTAGCAAAACATGATCAACACCAGAACTTGATGGGTGTTAGATTCATAACTATGTAAACTAGATTATTAACTCTAGTGCAAGTGGGAGACTGTTGGAAATATGCCCTAGAGGCAATAATAAAGATGTTATTATCATATTTCCTCGTTCATGATAAATTTTTATTATAAAGACTATAATTATATTGACCAGAAACTCAAATACATGTGTGGATACATAAACGAGTACAATATCACTAGTGAGCCTCTACTAGACTAGCTCGTTGATTAAATATGGTTAAGGTTTCCTAACCATAGACATGAGTTGTCATTAAATAATGGAATCACATCATTAGAATAATGATGTGATGGACAGACACAACCGTAAGCTTAGTATCAGATTGCATCACTTAGTTTATTTGCTATAGTTTTCTTCATGTCAAGTATTTGTTCCTTAGACCATGAGATCATGCCACTCCCAAATGCTGTAAGAATACTTTGTGGGTTATCAAATGTCACTTCATAACTAGGTGATCATAAATGTTCTCTACGGGTATCTCAGAAAGTGTTTGTTGGTTGCATGGATCGAGACTCGGTTTTGTTGCTTCGTGCGACAGAGAGATTATCTCTAGGCCTTCTCAGTAATACAACATCATGAATAGCTTGCAAGCATGTGACTAATGAGTTTAGTCATGGTGATCTTGTATTAGGGAACGATTAAATAGACATGTCGGTAACGAGATTGAACTAGGTATACAGATAGATACTGGCATTCGAATCTCGGGCAAGTAACATATCAGCGGACAGAACTGTATACGGGATTAATTGATTCCTGAACATCGTGGTTCAAACTGATAAAGATCTTCGCTGAATATGTGGGAATAAATATGGCATCCTGGTCCTGCTATTGATTATTGATCAAAGAGGTGTCTCGGTCATGTTTGCAAGTTCTCGAACCTGTAGAGTCACACACTTAACGTTCAAGAATGCTAGGGTAGTATGAGGATATTCATATGGTCAAGTTTGAAAGTAGTTAGAGTCCCAGACGGGATCTAGGACATTATGAGGAGCTCCAGAATGGTCTGCATGTAAATATTTATATATGGAAAGTGGTTTTAGGGTTCCAGGAAATGTTGTAGGATTTTTTGGTATTGTACCAGGAAGGTTCTAGAAGGTCCCAGGGTGGGTCCCACATGCATGGGAGACCCACATGGACGTGGGTAGTGGGGCAAGGCCCCACACCCCTGTTCTAGGAGTGCCAAGATCCCCCTAATAGGAATAAGATCATATCCCGAAGGGATAAGATCAATATCCCTAAAAAAAGGGAGAGCGGTCGATGGGGAAGGAAAGGAGGGGATTTCCTTACCCCCTTTAACCAGCAACCCTAGGGTCTTGGTGTCCAAGCCACAAGCCCCCCCCCCACACCTATATGAAGATGGGGAGGCACAAGGCCAGAAGCATTCCACCCATGGCCACCTCTCCCTCCCGTTACTCCTCCTCCTCCTCCATGTAGCGCTTGGCGAAACCTTGTCGTTGTTCCGCCACCACCACCATGCCACCGTGCTGGCCTAGATACCATCTACCTCTCCACCCTCCCTTGCTAGATCAAGAAGGCAAATACATCACCAAGTTGTACGTGCGCACATCTTGGAGGTGTCGTCCATTCGGTGCTGAATCGGATTGGACCGTGAAAGGAGTACGACTACGCCAACCACGATCATTAGATCGTTAATGCTTTCGGTCTACAAGGGTATGCAGATTCTCCCTCTTGATGGTAGCATCTCCTTGAATAGATCTTGGGTGTTTTGTTAGAATATTTTTGTTTTCCATGCAATGTTCCCTATCAGGAATTACCACACTTGGTTATATCTTCACGAAGTAAGCGATCTCCAAGCTCTTACGAACTTCCTGGGTTTGTCACAAACTTGAAGACTTCCAAGCACGTAAGCAATTTAGGAGGCGCACACCCTTCAAAAGTAACAATATAAAGGTTTCTTGGTGATGAATCACTTGCTCTTGTGCTTCAAAAGATAATATCCTCAACACTCAAATCCTCTTAAGATATGGTTATTGGATTGGATAAGTATGAGTGTAAAGCAAAAGGGGATTAGATATCAAAGGATTGGCTTGGATTGTTGGAGTAGAAATACTTTTGATATCAACACAAGGAGGTGTAGTTATTTCTCATAACATATGATGGGAGTGGAGTTTGCTTAAGTTAACTAGTGGGATAGGTGGGCATAGAAACCTGCCTGTTACCAACTTTACTACATAGCTTAGAAGCTCCGAAGTGATTAGCTCGAAAGCTTTGACGTTAACAAAGGTAGTAATTTTCACACGGTTTGGAAGGTCCTACCAAAGATCATTTGGAGGCTCCGATATATACTCTTCAGTAGTGGTGCACTCTCTATTTTGCCTCAAAAATTCTGACGGGTTTCCTTCAGAACTTCTGACATGGCAATAGAAGGTTTTCCAGAAGAATTGTCAATTTTGAATGGAACACTTGGAAGCTCCGAATGAAAAGCGTCATGCAACTCCTATATGTGGTGAATTGTTGGCTGGATAGAAGAGTTTGGAATCTCCAATGTGAATATGGAATTAGGTATATATATAGTGGAAGGACTTTAGGGTTTTGGAGTTTGATCTTTAAGCACAGGGAGAAAGAAACTCATCATGAATCCTCACCCCCTTTTGATAGTATCAGCATGCCTATGGATTCAATATGATCTTGGATCACTAAAATGAAAAAGAGGAATCCTTTGGCTTGGCCAAAACTTGTGTTTATGTTTTTTTGACTGAATACTATGAGGCAAAAGCCCCACATCCCTTTATTAAATCCACCAAAAAGGTCCAGCACAGTCTCTACTAAATAAATATGTACAAAAGGTAAAAAGACTAGTCTAACTATCCTCTAGAACTTACCTATTTACATACAACATGCAGATATTTACAACCAGAAATGTTACAACGGGCACATGATTATCATCACTAAAAGGGTGAAAAGAATCTCAGGTGGATGCAATCAAATATTTAAGGTAGTACTTTGATCCATTGCAGCAGAAGTGGTTTCACATCAGCCTTCATTCTGTGGGAGTGTAGAGTTTGATCACTAATGAACTTGGCCTTCCATGCTCCAAAGGTAGGCCTGATGTGCCTAAATTTTTGTCATTTCTTGTAGTCCATATGCTTCATGCAGCCAGGAACACTACCTCAAAGAAGAAGGGTTGACGAAATCCTCTTTGAGCTACCAATATGCATTCCCTGGTGGACAAACCAGCTTGCCAATATATTTGTAAGTAATTCAAACTTTGGTGCTGAAGTTGGACTTAAAGAAAAGATGATCTCTATCTTCATGTAGCTGTGCAACACACATGGGACAAAGATTGTCATCATCCTCAGACTTCCAATGTCTTCTGAGAAGCATATCTCTTGTGTTTAAACGATCATTAAGCATTAGCCATGCAAAAATGTTGATTTTCATGGTGCATTTACTTTTCCAGATCCATTTGCAAGGATCATCATCAGGAAAGGAGGAGTGCATGAGAACATAGTAACTTTTGGCAGAAAAACTACCTTTCCCAGGAGTCCATGACCAGGAATCAGGTGCATTGGGGTCTCTCTCCAATCTTTGAATGTCAAGCTGCAAGGTTTGAAGTTCTTCCATTGCCTCAGGAGATAATGGAAGATGAAATTGAGCTTGTATGTCCAAATCCTCAATGAAATCTCTAACTAAGATCTTGTCATCCATGGTAAAGGAGAAGAGGCATGGAAATCTCTCTTTAACCGGGTTGGAGCAGTCATTAAGGACCCATGAATCATGCCAGAAGAGTGCAGAGTCACCAGAATTAATTATGACAGTTGAATTTGCTCTATAAATATCATTGATATTCATGATGTATCTCCACCAAAAGGATCCACATTGAACTGTTGCATGTGGAACCAGACCTATATAGTAGGTGTCCCATATCAATGAGACCCATGGGATATCTGCCTTGTTGTAGAACTTGTGGAGGTGTTTAGTGAGCAAGGCTCTATTATGAATGGCTAGGTTAATAATACCCATGCCCCCCTTATCCTTAGGTTTGCACACCATAGGCCATGCTGCCAGAGAATGCTTTGGGGTGTCAAAATTTCCTCTCCACAAGCATTGCCTCATGATTCTCAGCTGTTTGATAATTGCAGCAGGCAGACTGATTGCAGTAATTGCAACCTTGCTCCTTGTGATAGGAGGGAAGAGCTAGCAGACAATCTCCTTTCTACCCTGTCAACAACAGGGACCAAGTCTACAATTCTTGGCTTGGTGGTTCCCTCTGGTAGCCCAAGATATGTAAAGGGCAATGTACCCACTTGACACCCAAAAATTGCTGCAAGTCTGTTGGTTTCTTCAAGGGATACATTTATGGGAAGAATACAGGATTTGTGGAAATTTACTTTCAAGCCAGTAGACTTATAGAATGCAACCACATTTCCTTGAGGGCTAGCAGTTGGGTCTCATCAGCTTGCACAATGAGCAAAGTGTCATCAGCATATGGAACAATTGGAAACTCAGGATCATTGGATGGAATGGGTAAAGCTAGCAGTCCATCTTGGAGCATTTTATTGACAACAATTTGCAGTAAATCAGCAGCAATGACAAAGAGCAAAGGTGATAGTGGGTCTCCCTACCTAACCCCTCTCTTGCAATTGAACTATTTACCTGGCACTCCATTAAGCAGAATAGAAGATGATCCAGATGAAAGAAGTTCTTTAACCCAAGAAATCCATTTGTCATCAAAACCTTTGTGCTTTAACATCAACAGTATAAGATCATGCTCTACAATGTCAAAAGCTTTTGCAAAATCCAGCTTGAGTATCAAAATTGGCCTGTTTGATTGGTGACACTGGTGAATGTACTCCAGGCTCTAGGCAATGCAATCTTGGATGGATCTAGACTTGAGGAAACCATACGGGTTCTTATGGATACATGTGAGGATAACTCTTTGTAGTCTGTTTGCTAAAAGCTTGGTTAGAAATTTGAGACAGGTGTTTGTGAGGGAAATAGGTCTGAAATCATTTGGCCCCTCAGGTGATAGCACTTTTGGGGTAACCAAAGAACCATTAATACTCTTCAAATAGATCTTGCCATGAAAGAAATCAGAGAAGAGCTTATAAAAGTCTTCTTTTATAATATGCCAGCATCTCTTGACAAACATTCTAGTAAAACCATCAGGTCTAGGGGCTCTGTCTAAAGGAAGTCCTACTTCATTAATTTCCTCATTGGTAAAAGGCCCAGATAAATCCTCTAGACCTGGCACTGGTTGAATGAGATCACCTAGATCAAACTGCGTATCAATTCCTTGAGCAATTCCCATTCTGTCTCTCTAAGAGCCCCACAGTAATCCAGCCATTTCACTATGAGAAGAAACTGTCAATCCATCCTCAGAAACTAGGCTAGAGATTGTATTTCTTCTAAACCCTTCTGTTGCCATAGCTTGGAAGAATTTGGAATTCTCCTCTCCCACTTTAATCCATCTCATTGTGCATCTTTGCTTCCAATAAATGTACTGTAAATGAAGAAGGTCCTCAAGGTGAGGTTTAACTAATTTTCTGAAGTTAAACTCATGCCTTATTAGAGGTCTCTGATCCTCCAAATTGTCAAAGGCCAAAATAACAGCATTGCAAGCTTGCATTAATAATTTTAACCTTGAGAGTCCAGTGTGCCATCTCTTCACGTCATGCCTTCAACGTTTGAATTTTTCTGTCAAGACAGCTGCTGCATTCATCTTGTTGGTGGGGGCAGACCATGATTGTTGAACACAATCAAAAAAACCTGGCATATCAACCCAATAGTTTTCAAAATGAAACACTTTGGCTTTGGGGATAGTTGTTGAAATAGAAATTACACATGGCACGTGATCAGAGCTAGTTTTTTCCAAAGGATAAACCATAGTGTTAGGGAATTCAGCGATCCAATTGGGTGTGGTGAAAAACCATTCGAACTGCTCAAGCAATGGATTCTCCTGTATGTTTGACCAAGTGAACTGTCTCCCTTTCAAAGGTAATTCAAGTAAACCCAAGTGGCCAATTATTTCATTGAAAATGAACATGTCATTGACATCTCCTCCAGGTTGATTTCTGTTTTCATCAGATCTTATGAAATTAAAATCTCCAAGAAATAACCATAGCTCATCCTTGGGTATATTGATGTGATATAACCAATGAACAAAATTATATCTTAGTTGGCCTTGACAAGGTCCATGAACATTAGGCAAAGTCCACTTTTGGTTGTTATGGGATGAGGAAAAGTTTATTATGACACCAAAACTCTGAACCTCAACCAGAGAACCCACAAGAGCAAATGAACACCATAGGACCAGAATCCCACTAGAAGCTCCCACGAAAGGAGAGTAGGCAAAGTTATCAAAACGTTTAGGGTAAAATTTTCTAATGGATCGCTGATCAAAATAGTCACACTTGGTTTCTTGCAAACAGATGACAGATCACTAACTCTCTTCAATTTTTGCTCTAACAGCTCTCTGTCGAATTTCAGAGTTTTAGCCCCTAACATTCCAACATAGAACTTTCCAGTCTTTGTTATGGTGTGCATTCATTGGCAAACATAATAACATAAGAGAGCATGCACAATACTACAGAATAGCACTGTGAAATATAATAACTGGCACCCATAATATATCGCAGCAAACCAAAAGTATCACCCACTGGCAGAAAAAAAGTCTGAAGAAAAACAGACAAAAGCACAGTCACGGCTGTACAAGGGATCTGCCTCCCTATAATGGAGCAAATTGCATTACTCAACATCAGGAACTGGTGGTGCTTGAGAGGACTTGGGAGCAACCATAAGCTGCTCCACATATAGCTTCTCCTGTGAATGCCTAGAGAAGCTCCAAGAGTTTGCTTGACAGTGATTGGGGTTGGAGGAGGGACATTAGATGCTGCATATTGAGGTACTTCATTGATAGGTTCAATCCTTGGCTTCTTTGCTCTTGGTTGACACAGAGGTTTGGGCTTCATAGGTATGGTGGCAGAAGTAGGTTTGAAACCCCGGAGCTTGGCAACACTCCTGGTCATCCGTCGGTCAGAGAAATCTGGCCGTTGAGCTGCTATTTGTGCTTCTTCTTCCTTTGCTTGCCAGAAGAAGTGAAGTTGGTGCTTGCAGTGACTGGAGGCTGAAGAGAGGCATGGCTATCATCAGAAACCACCTCCTCTAAAGATAATTTTCGAGCAACATGTTTTGAGGGAGGTGGCAAAGCCCAAAAAAATGTCTGCCTGCTGCATCATGGGCCATTGAAAGGGCACCAAATCCTCAAAATCATTTGACCAAGATCTCTTCAGAAGAGAGTGGATGTACTCTAATCAAAACTACAACTGAGGTGGGATGGAGGCTGTCAGGAAGGTGGGCATAAGAGAAACAAATGATCTCTTCCAAATCATATCTGGCGGCAAAACAGGCCCAAGCATTATGCGAGCTGCTCCAACAATGAGTGGAGGCTGAAGAGGAGGCTGGTATGGTATAATAGCCAGCTGATTTTCCTCATTTGGCCCCTCCTCATGTTGATCTTCCCCATGTTGCAGAGGCATAGCTGCCTGCATCTCTTGCACATTGAGAGGTTGATTCTGTTGTTCCTGAACAAAATCTTGAGGCTGGACAGGCTGCACATTTACTAACTAACGCTACAACAAAACATGTTGAACTTGCTGCTCGGGAGGCTGATTGGGCCCAAGGATAGGTTGTGTTGGGTTCTCATTCTGGTCATCCACCAAGTGTACCAACGGCTGTGCTGGAGGCCCGATGAAAGGAGCATCCAGTGGGCCCAAGAGAGGCCTATCAACTGCAGGGTTTTGCTGAGAGGAGTCGTTGGAGCCCAGGGAGGGGTTTAAAACCATGAAATTCTGTTCTTGTGGCATCTTCTACTGAACTGGATCTTGCTTATCATGCCAAGGCTGACCTCAGCCCTCTCCTTGATCTTGTGGTGGCTGCTGCAGTTCATCAGGCTAAACAGGTTGAGGAACATCATTCCAACCAAGTGTAGGGTATGGTGGAAGGACCCAGAACTGCTCCACAGGTTGCAGTTCGCGTGTCATAGGATGAGGGTTGCGGTCGAAAGGCATGATATCCTCATCTTGGGGCAACTTCTCTGCAAAAGCCGCCATCAGAATGCTGCATGATGCTGTCCAAGACACGAGAGCAGCTCCCACAGTTGCAAACTATCGAAATAACACATCTCTTGGAACCAAAATGTTATCAGAGAAAGAAGCATACACCAAAGAGCGGACTAGTCGATCATCCTCTTCATTCCAATAGTGAAACTACCCAAAAGTGCCCACTATCTCTACCAAATTCTCTGTATTGCGATAATCAAGCAGCACTCCAATGAACATGAGCCAACCAGTGCGGTGACCTTGTAGGGCACGATAACCTTCTCCATCATCATGATTGATGAACCTCAAAAAAATCTCCTCACCATGCTGGTTCAGACCAAGCGGCCATGGCGGATGATTGACTAGAGCACTATGCACTACTGGGTCTTGCATCTGATAGAGACCAACACCTTGAAACCAGGTTCGAGAAGATAGTACCGGAAGCTGTAGCTCGTCGAGGATGAAATCTCGTACTTGTTGTCAAAGAAGAGGCACATCCTCTAGCTACGGATTGGTTCCACGATCCCAACCATGTAAGATTAATGTCACCAAGGTGGAGTTCTTTCCAGGGTGTAGTATGTGCGAGGCACGCAATGCGGGCCAGCATCAACGATGTCGTGGCCAGTCGGGAGAAAACTCCATGGATCAAGCTCATAGTTAGCCATGGCCAGGCGTGGACGTGGAGTAGGGGGCGGCGGTGGCGATGAGGATTTGTCTGTTTATAGAGGAGGGGATTCCTTTGGTGTGGCAGAGGATCTTTGCACCGTTTGGGTGCTTGAAGCGTCGGGAGGGGTTTCCTTGATGGCGCGAGGCTCGAGGTCGGTAGCTGAAGTTCGACCCTTGGGAACCCAAACTTTTAAAGCTGGTGGTGACCGTGTACACCCTTTTTTAACGCGACCGAGCCGGAAACACCTGCGACAACGTGTCTCATTCGTACACTTATCCAAAATATGACCCATACCCAAGCAACACGCGAAGTCCCAGACTTGTGCTGGAAGTTCTTCAACAAGTTCATCCAGGCCCTGCAAATCACGTACCACCTCCAAAGGTGACCTGGCAGGTGACACCGACGCATCCTTTGCAAGCCCAGGCCAAACCATAGTGGCAGGCGCGTAGACAACCCATCATCCTCAGACTCAGTAGAATCATCATCTGATAGAATTAACGGATTCTGGGACGATCCTTCCAAACAAATAGTAACAGGAGCAATATCCGGGGACAAGATTACACCGGCCCGATCATGATTGAGTGAATCCCATGAAAAGCGGATATTCGGTGAAACAGACCCAAACTGAATGGCCGGAGATGCCACTGGCACCAAGTCCGCCTGCGGCGAGCTAACATCAACTTGATTAATCATAGGATTTGCACCTAATAACTCTTGCGGGTCAAGAGTATAACCTGCATCTTGCTGAACTATGGAAATATCTTCAGGTGTAGCATTGTAGCGATAACTGTCGGTGTCAAAACCGGCGGATCTCGGGTAGGGGGTCCCGAACTGTGCGTCTAAGGATAATGGTAACAGGAGGTGGGGGACACGATGTTTACCCAGGTTTAGGCCCTCTCTATGGAGGTAATACCCTACTTCCTGGTTGATTGATCTTGATGATATGAATATTACAAGAGTTGATCTACCACGAGATCATAGAGGCTAAACCCTAGAAGCTAGCCTATGATTCTGATTGTTCTCGTCCTATGGACTAACTCCGGTTTATATACACACCATAGGGGGCTAGGGTTACATAGAGTCGGTTACGGAGAAGGAAATCTACATATCCGAATTACCAAGCTTGCCTTCCACGCAAAGGAGAGTCCCACACGGACGCGGGACGAAGTCTTCAATCTTGTATCTTCATAGTCCACCAGTCTGGCATAAGCATATAGTCCGGCTATCCGTGGACCCCCTAATCTAGGACTTCCTCAGTAGCCCCTGAACCAGGCATCAATGACGATGAGTCTGGCACGCAGTTTGTCTTCGGCATCGCAAGGCGGGTTCCTTCTCCGAATACTCCAAAGTAGATCTTGAACACAAGAATCGTGTCCGACTCTGCAAAACAAATTCCACATAGCACCGCAGAGAGTACATTCCACGAGTCTAATCTGCTGACAACTTTTACCTAGCGTGCCATCACGCCACGGCCCGGTTATTATTCAAACCGTTTTTCCAACCTGCCCCTAAACGTCTTGCGAGGCGGTTTTATTGGCACGTCTTGTCGAAGCAGAGATCGTGTCCCCCTTATCACGGGATTCTCATCAATACGGGCGTGGGTAACCCAACCACTCCATTAAAATGACTCCTTGGTTTAGGCAAGTCCCAAACGGCCGCAGAGAGGACGCTTTACATTCATCCTCTTTATAAAGAGGTCAATGTCAGTGTCAAAACCGGCGGATCTCGGGTAGGGGGTCCCGAACTGTGCGTCTAAGGCTAATGGTAACAGGAGGCTGGGGACACGATGTTTTACCCACGTTCGGGCCCTCTCAATGGAGGTAATACCCTACTTCCTAGTTGATTGATCTTGATGATATGAGTATTACAAGAGTCGATCTACCACGAGATCATAGAGGCTAAACTCTAGAAGCTAGCCTATGATTATGATTGTTCTTGTCCTACGGACTAAACTCTCCGGTTTATATAGACACCGGAGGGGGCTAGGGTTACACAGAGTCGGTTACAGAGAAGGAAATTTACATATCCGTATATCCAAGCTTGCCTTCCACGCAAAGGAGAGTCCCATCCGGACACGGGACGAAGTCTTCAATCTTGTATCTTCATAGTCCAACAGTCCGGCCAAAGTATATAGTCTGGCTGTCCGAGGACCGCTTAATCCAGGACTCCCTCAGTATCCCCTGAACCAGGCTTCAATAACGATGAGTCCAACGCGCAGATTGTCTTCGGCATTGCAAGGCGGGTTCCTTCTCCGAATACTTCGTAAGAGATTTAGAACACAAGGATCGTGTCCGGCTCTGCAAAAAAAATTCCACATTCCACCGTAGAGAGTATAATATTCCACAAATCTAATCTGCTGACAACTTTTTACAACATCACACCATGGTACGGTCACTATTCGAACCGTTTCTCACAACCAGCCACCGCACATATCATGAAGCGGTTTTATCGGCACGTCTTGTCAAAGCAGAGATCGTGTCCCCCCATTGCGGGATTCTCATCAATATGGGTGTGGGTAACCCAACCGTGCCATTAATCGTGGCGCTTGGGGGAATAAGCGTTTTTGGCGGGCAAGTGGGGTGGCGCAGGATCTTTGCTGCCTTTATAAGGGGATAAGAACCTTCCCTTTCAACCACGCCCTTCTCTGCTCATCCATTCCTTTCCGCTCGAGCCCTAGTGCCCAAGCGCTCCTCTTCTCCGCCCAAAAAGGCTTCCCGAAGATGTCCGGATTCGGAGCAGGAGGCAAGTGGATGGCCTCTACCATCGGGGAGAAGGATATCAAAAAGCTTCAGGGGGGCGGGTATCTGGCCAAGAGAATTAGCCACTGTATTCCGATGGCGGGACAAATCGTCCCCACCCCGGAACCCCGCGAGAGGGTGGTATTTCTTCCTCACTTTGTCCGTGGGCTAGGGTTTCCCCTCCACCCATTTGTTCGCGGCATCATGCATTACTACGGGATTGATTTCCATGATCTATCCCCAAACTCTTTCCTCAACATCTCGACATTCATAGTCATGTGCAAGGCCTTTCTCCGTGTTTCACCGCACTTCGGCTTATGGCTAAAGGTTTTTAATGTAAAGACCAACGTAGTGAGCGGCGAGCATGCCGAATGCGGAGGCTCCATGGTGAGCAAGATGCCCAATGTCACATGGCCGACAGGGACTTTCAATGATTCCGTCAAGGAGTGGCAGCAGCAGTGGTTCTACATCACCGAGTCGCGTGGCAAGGAGTGGACCACCATTCCGGAGTTCAGATCCGGTGCCCCCCTGCGACTTACGTCATGGCACGAGAAGGGCCTGAGCTGGGCTTCATCTGATGAGCTATCAGAGCTCCAGACGCGCGTCCAAGACATGGAAGACAAGAGCGTCAAGCTCATCAATGTAGTCCAGGTGATGTTGATTCGCCGGATTCTACCATGTCAACACCGAGCTTGCAATCTACGGGAGTTCGACACGGCCAAGCACCAGACCCTGCTAGAGCTCTTTGGCTCTACACACAAGGACATCTGGAAGGTGCTTTTCAAGTCCGGCAAACCATGGCCGGACTCCACCGAGGACCGCGGGTACCAACTGTTCCGCCCCGCAAGTTCGGTAAGCAATTGAATGTTTGACAATTCATGCATTCTGTTCGTACATCCTCAGAAAAACACTTAACGTATTTCCCATCATTTTTCCTAGGCTGGGCGAAGAAGGCGGGGCGGATCTACTATCCTGCCCCTCTGCCAGAAGAACCGGCCGACCCACTTCTGACGAAGATGCTAGTCCCGGTGCCATATAAAGCACCGAAGAAGAAGACCGAGAAGGAGGCCAAGAAGACCAGGGGCGGCCTCCGTCACCGTGGTACCACGAACACAAAATCCAAAGACTCCAATGCCCATTCTTCCTCCAAAGAGGACGGGGAGGAGGAGGATGAATCCCCCATAGGGGGAAAGAAGAAAAGAATGGCCTCTATCTCCTTGGAGGCCGATTCGCCTAAGAGGGGAAAAACTCCCCTTCAAGAGGAGTCCACGGGCGCCACCGATAGCAGCCCGGAGTGGGATCCCAGGGCTGAGCCCCTGGTGAACTCGTAAGTATAAAATCCGAACAGACTCATGCTTCCGAACTTGTCATGGCATCACATTCTAATTTGAGCCGTGCTTTTCTTTCTCACTCCGGCGAAGCCCCACGCTGAACAATCCTCATCAGAAGATCTATTGGGTTCGGATGCTATGGGGAGCGGGACACCCCCAAAGGCCTCCTTCTCCAAATGTAGGGATGAAACCGAGGTTTTGTCCCAGAAGGACCCAGGCCACGGAGGAGGGGAGAAGGTCGCAAAGGCGGCACTAGGAGGCTATACTTCTGGCGCCGGTCACATGGGAGAAAAAGCTCCCATGGGTGTCGACGGTGGGGGTCATCTTGGACCCAAGCCGGACACGATTCTAGAGACCCATAAGTTCCCCGAGTCAGACAGATGGACTCCGCCAACTGGAAGAGGTATGTTTGCTCCACCAGTCGCCTCTGTCCAACCAGAGGTGCTGGATACTTTATTGGCGGCGCTGAAGGGTGCCTCCATTGTTGATGAACACCGAGCCCTCATGGGTGCGGTGATTGAGAAGATTCAGTCTACTGAGAGTGGACTGACTGAATCCTGTATCAGCCTCATAAGAGGCTTTGAGGTATGTTTTATGAATTTTGGGAGAGTGTCATGGTATGGATGGTAGCCCCTAATACACGGTTCGGTGAAAGAAAGAACCAGATAGAGGACCAAATTCATGTTCGCATGAGACTTACTTGGTGACTTTTACCACTCTTTTTAACCAGCAGGCATCTGTAGCGACTGCGGCCTCTCAAGCTGCGGAAGTATCCAAACTGAGGCATAGTCTGGAGCGGGCCGAAGGAGAACTTGGCCAAGTGAAGAGACATCTGGAGGATAATCAAGGTATGTAGAAACCTTGTTTATGTAGCACGAAAGGATGAGTGTGCATGATAACAATTTTTTGATAATGTGCTCTACGGGCGTTGGCCGAAATTTAGGCCTTGAAGAAGGCTGTGTCCGAAGCCAAGAGGAAAGCAGCCACAGAGTAGGTGCTCCGTGAGAAGCACGAGGCCAGAGTTGTTGAGGCTGAGCGAGAGCTTCAAGAGGCCGTGCAGAAATGTGAGACCCTGGAGCAGAGTTTAGCAGGGAAAGAATCCGAACTCTCCCAGGCTCTCCAAGCCACAAGTGATGCTCGGGGGAAGCCCAAGGTGCCCTGAAGGAAATCCAGGAGGCGATGAAGATTGCGGCTGGTAAGGCTTTTTCTGTAAAAAGCGAGTATAGGAGATGAGAAAATCAAATTTGACAATATAGAGTTTTGATGTATACAGGGGTATTTGCGGAGCTGCCGCACAACATATCTGATGCCGCCCAATTCTACCGAGCCGAAGGGGGGAATACGGCGGATAAGCTCTTCTTGATGTAGTATCTGGTGCCGAATTATCCGATGCCTTTCTCCGATCATCTGAAGCAGCTGGTCGAGCTGCGCAAGGCGGCCAAATTAGCCATGAAGGATTTAATTATCCGGCTGTGGCCTACTTAGCCGATTCCAAGCAGCTACTTCAGGCTCGTGAAGCGGCTTGTAGGTGCCTGCCCTAGACTCGAAGTCATCAAGCATTCAGTCTGCATAGAGGGTGCGCGAATGGCCTTCGCCCGTGCCAAGGTGCATTGGGGGAAGATGGATGCGGGTAAGCTGATGACCGAGGGACCGCCGGAGAGGAAGGAGCACCGCAAGCCTGAACTGTATTATGAAGGTGTCTTGAAAGGAGCCCGCCTTGCGGTGGAGCAATGCACCAAGGACATTATATTTCCATAAATACGGTCATGTTCATCCTTTGTAATATTTGAACAAGAGCATTCTTATCATCTATTTCTTTGTCGTATTAATGTTTTTCATCCTGTTTGACCGTTGTATATAATAATTATGAGAGTCGGCCAGTCGTCGGCTTCTGCCTCCACGTAGTGAGTACGGGGGTGTTGAGGATAAACCTGAGCACTCTTTATCCCAGTTTTGGGTCCCTAAAGGAGGTGTTCAGCACATTGAACCAGGCAATTGGACTATAGGGCTTTATCGCTCCCCTAGTGTTCGGAAGTCCGCATGAGGGGCTCTATAAGCGCCTGATCAAAAAAGGCCGATCCATCGCACGCTGCATTGGTTATAGCATTATGCGGAAGAAATCCTTAAAGATTTTAGAACCTCTCGAACAGCTGACCAGCTCTCGCTACATCATGACAGTCAGTTTTCGGCTTTCTCTACTGAGGTGCTCGTCCGGAAGAACCGGGACACAATCGCAGTAGTTCTCCCGGTGCTACCTTAACCGATATAGCGGAACATAAGGTACCAAAACATAGGAGCCGGGCAAACCCAACTATTGACCCAAGACATGATTCGGAGTTGATGCATATACTGCTATAAGTTCGGGGTGCCGAACTACCGTGAAGGTGTTCGGACTTTTTTTACCATAGTATGGGCGTGATTAAGCCCCTGGCATATTGAGGCATATCGCGATAAGCAGCCGCCTTTTAACAAAGGAATTTTAAAAAAGAAATAGTAACATGTGAGCATCATATAAATCCACATGTTGTATTTGAGTAATACGTCAACGCGTATGAGTACAGGTGATGTGATAAAAATAAGTATGATTGCGGAACCTGCTGATACCAGGCGTGCGGGAGTTGTGTTCGGATCCGAGGTGTAGTCGGATTATTACAGGGGAATATCTAGAGATTCCCTGATGCGCTCGAACTGTTCCCAGGCCCTCCATCATAGCCTAGGTAGAGGTGAACCTATAAAGAAAACATAAGAAATGGTTTTGCGTCACCTGGCGGTTGAGCCACAGTATGTGGCTTGTTCTATCCTTTTCTGGAGTGTTTTTAATTAATCTCTGGGCGGGCCGGGCTATCCTGCCGCGCAGTGGTTCGGATTCCTTTGGTGGTGTCCGGGAGCTTTGCCTTCGACTCGAGGTTCGACTATAAGGTGCCGTCCATTGTTCTTGTTGTTAAAGTGGTGGTAGACTCTTCGGCCGTGAGGGGGAATTTGGGCCTGCCATTAACCGTGATGACATCGCGTGGACCGGGCATCTTTAATTTTCGGTAGGCATAATGTGGCACCGCGTTGAACCGAGCGAATGCTGTTCGTCCGAGCAGTGCCTGATGGTCGCTGCGAAAGGGGACGATGTCGAAGACTAAGTCTTCGATACTGTGATTGTCCAGAGATCCGAAGACCACTTCCAGTGTGATTGAGCCCGTGCAATAGGCCTCTACACCTGGTATTGTACCTTTATAAAGGTGGTCTTTGTGGACTTGATCCTCGAAGGGTTGATGCCCATTTTGCGCATTATATCCTGGTAAAGCAGGTTCAGGCTGCTGCCTCCGTCCATAAGGACTTGTGTGAGGTGAAATCCGTCAATGATGGGGTCGAGGACCAATGCGGCCGAACCCTATGACAGATACTGGTAGGGTGGTCCCTGCGCTCGAAGGTGATCGGGAAAGAGGACCATGGGTTGAACTTTGGGTCGATTGTATAGACCTTCCTTAGTGCATGTTTCCACTTGGGAATGTGGCTTGCACGTACGATATTCACTGTTTTCACCTGGGGAGGGAATTTCATCTTTCCTCCTATATTCGTTGATCGAGGCTCTTCGTCGTCGTCGTCGCTTTGAGACCCCTTCCCCTTGTTTTCGGCGTCTAACCTGTCGGCTTGTCTGAAGACCCAACATTCTTTATTGGTGTAGTTGGCTGGTTTTCCAGGGGTGCCATGAATTTGGCATGGACGGTCGAGTATGCAGTCAAAACCAGATGGGCCTGAATTGTTTTTGTTGAATGGTTTCTTCCGCTGACCGGACTTGGAGCCGCTGAATCCGGCATTGACTGACGTGTCTTCGACACTATCACCGTTTTTGCGGCGCTTGTGTTTGTTGCACCGTGATTTGTCGTTGCAATTAGCTTTTGATGTGCCTGGATTGCTTGCTGTATTGTTGCTACGGGCCAACCAGCTATCCTCGCCCATGCAAAAGAGAGCCATGAGTGTTGTGAGAGCTTCCATGGACTTTGGCTTTTCCTGACCGAGATGTCAGGCAAGCCATTCGTCACGGATGTTATGTTTAAAGGCCGCTAGGGCTTCGGCATTCGGACAGTCAACAATTTGGTTCCTTTTGGTTAGGAACCAGGTCCAAAATTTCCTGGCTGACTCTCCGGGCTGCTGGTTTATGTGACTTAGATCATCAGCATCCGGTGGGCGCATGTAAGTGCCCTGGAAGTTATCAAGGAATGCGTCTGCCAGGTTCTCCCAATTCCCAATGGAGTTTGTCGGCAAGCTGTTCAGCCAATGCCGAGCCGGTCCCTTTAGTTTTGGTGGGAGGTACTTGATGGCGTGTAGATCATCTCCGCGGGCCATGTGAATGTGGAGAGAGAAATCTTCTATCCATACCGCAGGGTCTGTGGTGCCATCGTATGATTCAATGTTCACAGGTTTAAACCCTTCCGGGAATTCATGATCCATTACTTCATCTGTGAAGCATAGGGGATGTGCAGCGCCTCTATGCCGGGCTTCATTGTATTCGGCCCGGTCAGACTTGTCAGTGTATCCGGCGTGACGATCCTTGTCACGTGTTGGGGCACGTCCCCCTGATCCATAGATCGATCTTGACTGTCATGCTTTATTTTCCAGTACATTTCGCAGGTCCTTCGTGTAGCCCCGGGCTTTAGTGTTATTATTTGATTGGCCACGGGGTGCGGTCTAGACTTCGGGTTGGTACGCCGCTTTGTCGCGGCCACGAGGTGGCCGGTCTGCCGCATCATGCGCTGGTAGCATGGGCTTTAAAGCCTCCTCCTCGAGTTGAGGTAGCAGCCTGCGCTTTGAGTAGCTTTTGCTAGGGCGCTTCAGTCCATGTTCCTTGGCAGCCAGGACATCAGTCCATCTGTCAGTTAGTAGATCTTGATCAGCTTGAAGCTGTTGCTGTTTTTTCTTCATGCTTTTTGCAGTGGCTATAAGCCAGCGTTTGAAGTGCTCCTGCTTGACGGGATCCTCCGGCACGATGAATTCTTCGTCACCAAGGCTCACTTCGTCTTCGGAGAGAGGCATGTGATTAACGTCCTCTGATTCTCCATCAGTTGCCTATTCTTTAGGGCTAGCTTTCCCATCCTCTTGCTCGGCCTGCTCGAAGCCTGGCTGGGTATGATTATTTTCATCTTCGGCACCATCCGGATTGTTATCTCTTGTGCCGGTATCACTATTTTGCTATGGCGGGGCTTGGAGCGGCGCCGATGACGCCGGTGTCTAGATTGCTTCCCCAAGGGGTTATCTTCTATTGCCTCATCGCCATTATTTTCTTTAGGGGTGTCCACCATATAAATATCATATGATGAGGTGGCGGTCCAGCGTCCTATAGGTGGTGGGTCCTGTTCTTCTCCTGCATCGTCGTCCATACCGTCGATGTCCTCGGAGTCAAAGTCAAGCATGTCGGTTAAGTCATCGACAGTGGCTATAAAGTGGGTGGTGGGTGGGTGACGAATTTCTTCATTGTTTGCTCCCCACTCGAGCCGGACATAGTTCGGCCAAGAATCTCCTGACAAGGAAAGAGACCTTAATGAGTTTAGCATGTCTCCCAAGGGCGAGTGCTGAAAAATATCCGCGGCGGTGAACTCCATGACCGGTGCCCAATCAGATTCGATAGGCACAGACGCACGCGGTTCGGATCCTGTGGCCGGAGATGAGTCTGAGGGTCCGATGACGCCACTTTCACAAAAGGTGGAATCAGTGTTCGGCTTCAACGCCGATGAGTGTGCGGCCTCCATGGTGGGGTCCATCCACCCATCCTCGGAAGGCACGATCTGCTTCGGATTGATTCCCGGTGCTAACGCGGGTGCGATCTCCCGAATACTATCCAACGACAGATCAAGGTCATGTCCGTCGTGACTGTTCGGCGCACCTGTCATGGGCTCGAATCCATCGAAGATCAAGTCTCCGCGGTTGTCAGCAGTATAGTTTAAGCTTCCAAACCTGACCTGATGGTCAGGGGCGTAGCTATCGATCTGCTCCAGATGGCCAAGCGAGTTGGCCCGCAGTACGAAGCCGCTAAATATGAAGACCTGTCTGGGGAGGTGCTACCTCTTGGATTTCCCTGAAGAGGAGAGGATGATGCAGCAAAGTAGCGTAAGTATTTCCCTCAGTTTTTGAGAACCAAGGTATCAATCCAGTAGGAGACCATGCACAAGTCCCTCGTACCTACACATAATGATAGCTCCTTGCAACCAACGCGATTAGGGGTTGTCAGTCCCTTCACGATCACTTACGAGAGTGAGATCTGAAGAGATGATATTTTTGGTATTTTTGATAGATAGATGCAAAGTAAAAAGTAAAAGGCAAAGTAAAAACAAACCAAGTAAATGAAGTGATAGAGATTGATATGATGAGAATAGACCCGGGGGCCATAGGTTTCACTAGTGGCTTCTCTCAAGAGCATAAGTATTCTATGGTGGGTGAACAAATTACTGTTGAGCAATTGACACAATTGAGCATAGTTATGAGTATATCTAGGCAATGATCATGTATATATGCATCACGTCCAAAACAAGTAGATCGAAATGATTCTGCATCTACTACTATTACTCCACTCATCGACCGCTATCTAGCATGCATCTAGAGTATTAAGTTAAAAACAAAGTAACGCCTTAAGCAAGATGACATGATGTAGAGGGATAAATTCATGCAATATGATAAAAATCCCATCTTGTTATCCTCGATGGCAACAATACAATACATGCCTTGCAACCCTTTCTGTCACTGGGTAAGGACACCGCAAGATTGAACCCAAAGCTAAGCACTTCTCCCATTGCAAGAACTACCAATCTAGTTGGCCAAACCAAAAAGTATAATTCGAAGAGACTTGCAAAGATAACTCAATCATACATAAAAGAGTTCAGAGAAGAATCAAATATTTTCCATAGATAATACTGGATCATAAACCCACAATTCATTGGTCTCAACAAACACACCGCAAAAAGAAGATTACATTGAATAGATCTCCATGAGAGAGGGGGAGAACATTGTATTGAGATCCAAAAGGAGAGAAGAAGCCATCTAGCTGCTAGCTATGGACCCGAAGGTCTGAAGTAAACTACTCACACTTCATCGGAGGGGCTATGGTGATGATGTAGAAGCCCTCCGTGGTGGATGCCCCCTCCGGCGGAGCTCCGGAACAGGCCCCAAGATGGGATCTCGAGGATACAGAAGGTTGCGGCGGTGGAATTAGGTTTTTGGTTCCTCTTCTGATTGTTCGGGGATACATAGGTATATATAGGAGGAAGGAGTACGTCGCTGGGGCGTCAGGGGTCCCACGAGGTAGGGGGACGCGCCCAGGGGGGCGCCCTCCACCCTCGTGACCACCTCTGGCACTGCTTGGAGTAGGGTCCAAGTCTTCTGGATCACGTTTGGTTGGAAAATCACATTCCTGAAGGTTTCATTCCGTTTGGATTCCGTTTGATATTCCGTTTCTTCGAAACACTGAAATAGGCAAAAAAAAACAACAATTCTGGGCTGGGCCTTCGGTTAATAGGTTAGTCCCAAAAGTAATATAAAAGTGGAAAATAA
This sequence comes from Triticum aestivum, assembly GCF_018294505.1. NCBI lineage: Eukaryota > Viridiplantae > Streptophyta > Magnoliopsida > Poales > Poaceae > Triticum > Triticum aestivum. Next base: position 219,327,611 of record NC_057795.1, read on the forward strand.
AGCCCAATATAGTCGAAAACAGTAGATAAAGTAGCATGGAGCAATCAAAAATTATAGATACATTGGGGACGTATTAGGCATCCCCAAGCTTAATTCCTGCTCGTCATCGAGTAGGTAAATGATAAAAAAGAATTTTTGATGCGGAATGATACTTTGGCATAATTTCAATGTAAATCTTCTTAATTGTGATATGAATATTCAGATCCGAAAGATTCAAGACAAAAGTTCATATTGAAACAAAAATAATAATACTTCAAGCATACTAATCAAAGCAATCATGTCTTCTCAAAATAACATGCCAAAAGAAAGTTCATCCCTACAAAATCATATAGTTAGGCTATGCTTCATTTTCATCACACAAAGATGTTCCCAACTTCTATACCCCCGATGACAAGCCAAGCAATTGTTTCATACTTAAATAATCTCAAACTTTTTCAACCTTCACGCAATACATGAGCGTGAGCCATGGATATAGCACTATGGGTGGAATAGAATATGATGATGGGGATTGTGTGGAGAAGACAAAAAAGGAGAAAGTCTCACATTGACGAGGCTAATCAACGGGCTATGGAGATGCCCATCAATTGATGTCAACATGAGGAGTAGGGATTGCCATGCAACAGATGCACTAGAGCTAAGCATGCTCAACAAAAGAAAACTAGTGGGTGTGCATCCAACTCGCTTGCTCATGAAGACCTAGGGCATTTGAGGAATCCCATCGTAGGAATATACAAGCCAAGTTCTATAATGAAAAATTCCCACTAGTATGAAAAGGATAACTTTATGAGACTCACTACATGAGGAACAAGGTGCTACTTTGAAGCACAACATATGAGACTCACTACATGAACAACAAGGTGCTACTTTGAAGCACAAGTGTGGAAAAAGAGATAGTAGCATTCCCCTTTTTTATTTTTTTATTTTTTTGGGCCTTTCTTTTTTTTATTTCTTTTGGCCTTTCTCTTTTTTTTGGGCAATGCTCTAATAATGATGATCATCACACTTCTATTGATTACAACATAAGGATTACAACTCAAAACTTAGAACAAGATATGACTCTATATGAATGCCTCCGGCGGTGTACCGGGATGGTGCAATGAATCAAGAGTGACATGTATGGAAAATAATGCATGGTGGCTTTGCCACAAATACGATGTCAACTACATGATCATGCAATGGCAATATGACAAAAGTAATGTATGTCATGATGATGATGATGGTGGAAGTTGCATGGCAATATATCTCGGAATGGCTATGGAAATGCCATGATAGGTAGGTATGGTGGCTGTTTTGAGGAAGATATAAGAAGGTTTATGTGTGATAGAGCGTATCGTATCACGGGGTTTGGATGCACCGGCAAAGTTTGCGCCAACTCTCAAGGTGAGAAAGGGCAATGCACGGTACCGAAGAGGCTAGCAAAGGCGGAAAGGTGACAGTGTGTATAATCCATAGACTCAACATTAGTCAAAAGAACTCATATACTTATTGCAAAAATTTAGAAGTCATCAAAAATCAAGTACTATGCGCATGCTCCTAGGGGGATAGATTGGTAGGAAAAGACCATCGCTCGTCCCCGACCGCCACTCATAAGGATGCACAAGCCAGGTACACTTCATGTTTCAAATTTGTTACACAACTTTAACCATACGTGCATGCTACATGACTTGCAAACTTCAACACAAGTATTTCTCAAATTCATAATCACCCAACTAGCACAACTTTGATATTATCGCCTCCATATCTCAAAACAATTATCAAGCATCAAACTTATCTTAGTATTCAACGCACTCAAAAGAAAGTTTCACATATCTTGAACACAAAGTATATTAGCATTAAGCAAATTACCATGCTATTAAAGACTCTCAAAATAATCTAAGTGAAGCATGAGAGATCAATAGTTTCTTTAAAACAAATCCACCACCGTGCTCTAAAAGATATAAGTGAAGCACTAGAGCAAAAATTATCATGCTCAAAAGATATAAGTGAAGCACTATGAGCAAAACTATCAAGCTCAAAAGATATAAGTGAAGCACATAGAGTATTCTAACAAATTCCAAATCATGTATGGCTTCTCTCAAAAGGTTTGACAGCAAGTATGATTGTGGTAAACTAACAAGCAAAGACACAAATAATACAAGACGCTCCAAGCAAAACACATATCATGTTGGTGAATAAAAATATAGCTCCAAGTAAATAACCCATGGAAGTGGACGAAAGAGGGGATGCTTTCCGGGGCATCCCCAAGCTTTGACTTTTTGGTGTCCTTGGATTATCTTGGGGGTGCCATGGGCATCCCCAAGCTTAGGCTCTTGCCGCTCCTTGTTCCATAATGAATCAAAAGAATTCACCCAAAACTTGAAAACTTCACAACACAGAACTCAACAGAATTCTCGTGAGCTCCGTTAGAGAAAGAAAACAAAAGACTACTTCAAGGTACTGTAATGAAATCATTCTTTATTTATATTGGTGTTAAACCTACTGTATTCCAACTTCTCTATGGTTTATAAACTATTTTACTAGCCATAGATTCATCAAAATAAGCAAACAACACACGAAAAACAGAATCTGTCAAAAACAGAACAATCTGTAGCAATCTGTAACTCACTCAAACTTCTGGAACTCTACAAATTCTACCAAAATAGTAAGTCCTGGAAAATTTGTTTATTGAACAGAAGCAAAAAAGAATCAACGCAAAAGCACATTCCTGTGATTTATCATAACTAATTCCGTGCGCGCAAAGTTTCTGTTTTTCAGCAGAATCAAATCAACTATCATCGTAGGTTATCCTATAGGTTCTACTTGGCACAAACACTAATTAAAACATAAAACCACATCCAAACAGAGGGTAGATGGATTATTTATTCCTAAACAGAAGTAAAAACAAAAAACAAAAAACACCAAATAAAATTGGGTTGCCTCCCAACAAGCGCTATCGTTTAACGCCCCTAGCTAGGCATAAAAACAAGGATAGATCTAGGTATTGCCATCTTTGATTTCATTTTTTTAGCGGAGTCATGCTCGAATCCGGCAGGTTCTTTCCGCTTCCCTTCATACTCAGAAATTTTTAGATCTAAAGAATCCAACCGCTTATTACAAAGAGTAATCAACATATTCATGCGGTGAAGATTTCCGCTAAACCTTTTAAGAGGCTCAAGAGACTTTTGTAAAAAATTTGTTACTTCGCAAATCTTCTCAAACACTTGGGTTTCTTCCTGGGTAGGATGAGATCATCCCTTTTGGGGTAGTGTTCCCACTATTCCCTCTATAATTTCATGCGCAATACTGGTATCAATCTCAATGAAATTTCCCTTGGCAATGCAATCCAAGAGTTGTCTATGCGTCATATTTAACCCAACATAAAAATTACGGAGAAGGATTCTAAAGTTCACCTCTAGGGTGCACTTATGATAAGATTCCATCATCCTATACCAAGCATCTTTTAAGTTTTCTCCTTGCCTTTGCTTGAAGTGAAGAACTTCAAACTCGGGAGACATAGGAGTGGATAAGGAATTAGACATAATGACAAGCAAGCAAGCTAACACATGAGCAAACAGAAAGGCAACGGGAAAAAGACAAACGGGAAAGAGAGGAGGAGATTGGGAAAGAGAGGGCGAATAAAACGGCAAGGGTGAAGTGGGGGAGAGGAAAACGAGAGGCAAATGGCAAATAATGTAATGCGAGAGATAGGGATTGCGATGGGTACTTGATATTGTTGACTTGCTTGCGTGAGCCTCCCCGGCAACGACGCCATAAATTCTTCTTGCTACCTCTTGAGCACTGCGTTGGATTTCCCGAAAGAGGAGAGTGAGGGAGTCTTGGACTAGGGGGTGTCCGGATAGCCGAACTATCATCTTCGGCCGGACTCCTTGACTATGAAGATACAAGATTGAAGACTTTGTCCCGTGTCCGGATGGGACTTTCCTTGGCGTGGAAGGCAAGCTTGCCGATACGTAGATCTCCTACCATTGTAACCGACTCTGTGTAACCCTAACCCTCTTTGATGCCTACATAAACCGAAGGGTTTTAGTCCGTAGGACGAACAACAATCGTACCATAGGCTAGCTTCTAGGGTTTAGCCTCTCTGATCTCGTGGTAGGTCTACTCTTGTACTACCCATATCATCAATATCAATCAAGCAGGAGTAGGGTTTTACCACCATCGAGAGGGCCCAAACCTGGGTAAAAACATCATGTCCCTTGTCTCCTGTTACCATCCGCCTAGACGCACAGTTCGGGACCCCCTACCTGAGATCCGCCGGTTTTGACACCGACACTGGTGCTTTCATTGAGAGTTCCTCTGTGTCGTCATCTTTAGGCCCGATGGCTCCTTCGATCATCAACAACGATGCGGTCCCGGGTGAGACTTTTTTCCCCCGACAGATCTTCGTATTCGGCGGCTTTGCACTGCGGGCCAATTCGCTTGGCCATCTGGAGCAGATTGAAAGCTACGCCCCTGGCCATCAGGTCAGATTTGGAAGTTTGAACTACACGGCTGACGCCCGCGGAGATTTGATCTTTGACGGGTTCGAGCCACAGCCAAGCGCGCCGCACTGTCACGATGGGCATGATCTAGCTCTGCCGCCGAACAGTCCCCTGGAGGCCGCACCAGAGTCCGCTCCGACCTTAGCTCGAAGCCAACTATGCCGATCGAGGACGGGTGGCTGGACTCCACCTCGAGGGCTGCGATCTCTGCGGTGATTGAGCCGAACACCAACCCTATCCTTTGTGAAGCCTGTGACTCTAAGGTGCCGGACTCCTCTCCAGACTCCGAACCTGCCGCGCCCCTGCCAATCGAATCCGATTGGGCGCCGATCATGGAGTTCACTGACGCAGACATCTTTCAGCACTCGCCCTTTGGCGACATCCTAAATTCACTAAAGTCTCTCTCTCTATCAGGAGAGTCTTGGCCAGACTATGGTCAGGGAGGTTGGGATGCGGACGACGAACAAATTCGAAGCCCACCCACCACCCACTTCGTAGCCACTGTCGAAAGTTTAAACGACGTGCTCGACTTCGATTCCGAAGACATCGACGGTATGGACGACGATGTAGAAGACAAACATGAACCAACACCCATAGGGCACTAGACAACCACCTCATCTCACGATGTATACATGGTGGACACACCTAAAGGAAGCGACACCGAGGAACAACGGGACGCCACGAGGGATCATTCCCTCGAAAAGCAGTCAAAACGGCGACGTAAGCGCCGCTCAAAATCCCGCCTCGATACAGAACGCAGCCATACAGACCCAGCCATAGAGCAGGGCGAACCGGTGGACGACGGACATGCTATCGAGTAACCATCCGAACAGGACAATCCGGATAAACAACCCGTCCCCGGCGAAGATAACAGTCCGGACGATCTCATACCGGACAAGTTACCGGAGCAGAAGAACCTCCACAAAAGGCTCGTCGCCACGGCACGTAGCCTCAAGAAGTAGGAGCAGAAGCTCAAAACAGCGGAAGATGCGCTCAGAATCAGATGGAGCAAAGTACTCAACACCGCAGACAAATATGGCAACAGTCGCCGAACAAAGAGCTACCCGAAGCGAAAACTACTGCCAGAATTTGATGAGGAGGCTGTAGAGCCACCACAATCAAAGAACAAGGAGACCACCCGGGCGGATAGACGACCCCATGGCAAACATAGAGCGGCAAACGGCGCTGCACACAAGCCGGCACGCGATCTGCACACGGATTCGCATAAAAAAGATGGCCCAGTTAGATCCATCTACGGGCCAAGAAAGCAAGCTCTAGTAAGCAATGCAACATGTCAAGTATCCGAATATTACGGTACCTAAATATAGGGGTGCCGCACATCCCCTATATTTCACCGATGAGGTTCTAGATCATGAATTTCCAGCGGGATTCAAGCCCGTAAACATAGAGGCATACGGAAGAACAACAGACCCTGGAGTCTGGATTGAGGATTACTTCCTCCACATACACATGGCTAGAGGAGATGACCTCCATGCCATAAAATACTTACCCCTCAAGCTCAAAGGGCCAGCCCGGCATTGGCTCAAAAGCCTCCCCGAAAACACCATTGGAAGTTGGGAAGAGCTCGAGGATGCTTTTCGGGCAAATTTTCAAGGGACCTATGTCCGACCTCCGGATGCAGACGATTTAAGTCACATAACTCAACAACCCGGAGAGTCAGCCCGAAAATTCTGGAACAGATTCCTTACTAAAAAGAACCAAATAGTCGACTGTCCGGACGCTGAAGCCTTAGCAGCTTTCAAACACAACGTCCGAGACGAATGGCTCGCCAGACACCTCGGCCAAGAAAAGCCAAGAACAATGATCGCATTAACAAGCCTCATGACCCGCTTTTGCGCGGGAGAGGATAGCTGGCTGGCAAGATGCAGTACCAGCGACCCAAGTACATCCGAAGTTAGGGATGGAAACAGGAAACCGCGACGCAACAAGGACCAGCGCCGGACCAAGGGCAACAGCCCGAAGAGCACGACAGTCAATGCCGGATTCAAAAGCTCACGACAGAATCATAAAAAACTGCCCCTAAGGATAACAGGGACGAGCTATCTAACTTAAACAAAATCTTGGACAAGGTATGCCAAATCCACAGTACCCCCGGGAAACCCGCAAATCATACCCACAGAGATTGTTGGGTCTTCAAGCAGTCCGGCAAACTCAACACCGAACACAAGGGGCTCGACACACCAAGCGAGGACGATGACGAACCCCACAAGAAGAGCATCAGAAAACAAAAGAATTTCCCACAAGAAGTCAAAACAGTAAACTCACTTTACGTGACAAAAGCGAAAAACAGAACGGCGTCCATAGAGATACGCGCCATACGACCTATCCCAGAGAAGTCCCGCCACTGGTTGTCAAAACCAATCACCTTCGACCATCAGGATTACTCTAGAAGTATCCGGAATGCAGGATGGACTGCCTTGATATTAGATCCGATAATCGACGGACTCCAATTTACACAAGTCCTAATGGACGGCGGCAGTGATCTAAACCTGCTATATCAGGACACAATCCGCAAAATAGGGATAGAACCAGCCAAAATTCGCCATAGCAACACTTCCTTCCAAGGGGTAATGCCAGGCCAATATGCCCATTGTACGGGCTCTCTATTGCTAGAAGTTGTGTTCGGCTCACCCGACAACTTCCGCCACAAAAAGTTAACCTTCCACCTCGCCCCATTTACAAGTAGCTATCAAGCACTACTGGGGCGCGAAGCTTTTGCCCGCTTTAACGCAATACCGCATTATGCATCCCTCACACTTAAAATGCCCGGTCCACGAGGCATCATCTCCTTAAAGGGAAATATCGAGTGTTCCTCGAGCGCGGAAGATTGTGTGACTGCCTCGACAGCCACACATTAAACTGGCTCCACTAATCCAAGCACCTAAATAGGTCGTTCAGACCCCGGGCACGGTTAGACGAGTCCGGCGTAAACTTACAGGGGCTTCCCAGCCGCACACCCCCGCACAAGGGGCTCCGCGCATATACAACAAGAGACAATAAAGCTCAATTTTATTCATTTTTTGAAACGTACTTTGTTTATTTAATATAACGTACATTTTCGCATGATCTTTTTCAACTAATTTCCTCTCTTTTATAGATGAACACCGTGCGACACCCGTCCAGGATACGGCACAACGGAGACACAGGCGCAGACGTGCAGTAGGGACCCGTTGCAAGGATTCTTTTCAGATTAAGACCCTGCGTAAACCTTTTTACTGTCTCTTGTTGATACACATCCCCTGGTTTCTTATTATAACCGAGGAGGAGGCTGGCGTTTTGGCATAGGCCATGTCAGAATTTTGCGCGTACTTGGACACCAGGGGCTTACTACAAAGGGCGTTGTTCGGCCCATTTTCATAAAGACTGAATACCTTAAGGAGTGTTCGGCGTCTCGAGTTAGGCCTTATATGCATCACCTCCGAATCATGTCTTTGGTCAAATGTTGGGTTTGCCCGGCTCTTGTGTTTTGTTGCCTTATGTTCCGCTCTATCGGCTAACGCGGCACCAGGAGAACTACTGCGATTGTGCCCCGGTTCGGCCAGGCGAGCACCTCAATAGAGAAAGCCGAAAACTGACTGTCATGATATAGCGTGAGACTGGTCAACCACTCGATGACCCGCCGGAATCTATAGGATTCCTCCCCATGACGAAGGGTCGTTTCTCAGTCAGGCACATACGCGCCCCGAATTCGGGTGAGCGCGGTGCCCCTAGGGGCTATATAGTAGCCCCATTGTCAAACTCCTATCGCTAAGTGAAAGTGATAAAGTATTATAGTCTGGTTGCCTAGTTTGCTACGCTACCACCTCCTTTATAGGACCAAGATGTTGGATCAAGTGTGAAAATGCACCTTTTGCAAACACCCCCGCATTATATGCGTGGGGGCTGAAGCCGAAGACTACCATCTTTCAGGTTATATACACATATACATTAACGGCCGCACAGGAGGTATTTTAATTCTTGAAAGCACAAGTATAAAAAGCTTTCATATTTCATCGAAACATTGTTTCACAATAATACATGTTATTCAAACATAATATCCTTCGAGCACTGCGTCTCTATTAAACGAGCGCCCGGCAGAACTTCCTGAAAATAGTGCTCGACAGGTACTCGGCTTCCGTCCGAATCTTGGGTTGCAACATCGGTGGCCTTCATCTCCGCCCAGTATGTCTTGACACGGGCAAGAGCCATCCGCGCAGCCTCTATGCATGCCGACCTCCTCATTGCATTGATATGCAGACCGCACCAAGGAACTGCTGCACCAAGCCAAAATAACTCTTCGGCTCAGGCCTCTTCGGCCACAAAAGACTCACAACATCCTTCATGGCAAGTCCAGATAACCTATTCAGCTTCGCCCATTCGGCCAAGCGATCGGTTAATGGAAGTGGGCGCTCTGGATTATGGAACTGCGACCAAAAAACCTTTCCTGTTTCGTGATCCTCTTGATCTCGGAAGTGTTCAGCCGCGTCCGCCGCACTTGCCGCCAAGTCCAGATAAGCATCTTCCGCACTCCACAGCCGGTCCAACTGAGCATAATTAGGGTCCAGGAATTTCCTCCGCAGTAGAAAGGGCTTTCCAGCCACGATATCTCCGACCTGACGCAGCTCCTCCTTCATAGCTCTCATCGCAGAGCGAGCATCCTTGGCCTCGGCAGTGGCCTTCTTCAGGTCCTCTCGTACCGCCCGATCTTCTTTTTCAAGAAGCTTGCAGCGGTCAGCAGCATTCTTCAACTCCACGGCCATCTCCTTCTTGCTTCGGCAGTGAGCAGCCTATTCGGCTTTTAGCTCTTCGGCCACCTTTAAGGCAGCCGCGTCACTCTTTCTGGAATGCTCCTTGGCTTGGAAGAGCTCCTCCTGCAGGTTCTCCATGGCAGCGGCACCATCTGCGTCAAGCATACTGGTTGTAAGGCACGGGCATCAAGCTCCCTTACCAGGTGTCCGCAGGGAAATTGCATACCTTGTGTCTCGTCAAGTCGCGTATTGACAAGCGCGATGTCGACATACAAGTTGCCGCTTTAGTTCGGCAAATTCATCAGTCCGGCCAGCCACCGAACCCTTCGCCACCTGCATAGGAAGGGCGACACATTATACCTGGGATTATGATGCCTGACGCGCTGTCATTTTTGACAACACACCGAGCCTAAGGGGCTACTATCTACACAGGGCACATTTTATATGCGAAACTGTCAGAAGGTACATCATTTTGCGTACCTCAAAACCTGTCAGTAAACTTCTGACGGCTTCGTTCAATCCGCTCTCAGCGGATGAAATACTTTCAATCACCGTACCCATTAACGCACGATGATCTTCTGAGATAGATGCTCACCCGAGCAGATCCTTCAGCTCCTCCGACCGTACACCAGGTGGTGCCGGACTCGTCCGATGGCCTTTTTCGAAGGCCGGACGCGGAGGGCTTTGAGGGGAAATATGACTGCCTTTCGGCCCCGCCAGACTCGGAGAAACCCTCCGCGACGACACCTCAGGGTCGCCCGCCTCGCACGACGGTACGACAAGGGGAGGCATTTCGCTCTCTATCATCTCCGGACGAAGATCCCCCGAAGATGAGCTCTGCTGAGAAGGGCTGAGATCCGAACTACAAGGTAAAACTCCGGTTATCTTCATCAGAAATAGGGCAGGGATATCCTTTATTTTAATAAAAACTCCCCTTTTTACTTACGGCTCGGTGGAGGCCTGATCCCCTTGGGGGTATAATGCGGCCGAGGCATCTCTCGGCGCCGGACCCTCTGACGAAGATTTCTTCCCCGCTTTGAGACCATGGTGTCCGGGTCTTCAGAGGCGGTCCTCTTCTTCCCTTGGATGGAGGGATTCTCGATCCCTCCTTTCCTGGCAACCTCCTTCACGGAGCCGGTAGCTTCCTTGTTCTCCCCTTCACCTTCTTCCGAAGGCACAACCTCCAGCATCCTGGTTAACACGGGATCCAGCATGGTCTCAGGGAGGGGGGCCGGACACCTGATTAACTTTGCTTTCACTATCCACTCCTGTTCAAGGGACAACTCTTCTAAAGGGCAAGTTTGTGATAAATATAGGATGGCGTGTCCGGGTACAGGGCTACTTACTTGAGTATCCGGGCGATTGCAGCTCAGACCTGCATCCTCGGTCAAGTCCGGACACATCTCTTGTGATCCGAAGAAAAGCTTGTACATCTCCACGGGCGTCGCGCCCATAAAATGTTGGAGAGCTCGTGGTCCCTCCGGGTTAAATTCCCACAGGCGGAGGAGGCGACGTCTGCAGGGCAGGATGCGACGAATCAGCATGACCTGCGCTACTACGACCAAAGTGATCTGTCTCTCTAGGAGGTCTCGAATGCGGCCCTACAGCAAGGGCACGTCCTTGGACGGCCCCCAGTCAAGCCCTTTATTGACCCATGACGCCAGCCTGGTCGAGGTCCCGAGCGAAAGGCAGGTGGTGCCACCCATTTGGTGCCCCTGGGAGCGGTGATATAAAACCACTCTTGTTGCCATAGGCTGAGCTCCTCTTGAAAAGAGCCCTCGGGCCATGGAGCATCAGCATTTTTGCTTATAACAGCCCCTCCGCACTCTGCCTACTGCCCCTTAATCATCTTCGGCTCCACTTTGAAGGTCTTGAGCCACAATCCAAAGTGAGGGGTAATGCGGAGGAAGGCTTCGCACACGACAATGAATGATGGGATGTAGAGGATGGACTCCGGATCCATGTCGTGAAATTCCAACCCATTGTAAAACATGAGCCCCCTCACGAAGGGGTCCGTCGGGAAGCTTAGCCCCCGAAAGAAATGAGACGTGAACACCACGCTTTCACCAGGCTTGGGAGTGGAAATAACCTGCCCTTGGGCAGGCAGCGTATGCGAAATTTCGCCGGTTAAATACCTGGCGTCTCTTAGCTTTAGCACGTCTTCTTCCGTAACGGAGGAAGGCATCCACCGGCCTTGCAGGTCGGAGCGGGACATCGTCGAAGGTCCGAAGCACCTGAATCTGGAGCTTTGGGTGTTGGAACTCGAGGCCAGGGACGGATTTGATTGAGATTGAAAGAAGGGAGTGGAGCCTTGGTCTCTTTATAAAGAGGTTGAATACCAAGAGCCACCCCCGTGACCGTTCGGAACTCGCCTTTGATAGAGGAGACGTGCCAACGGGCACGGTTGGGTTACCCACGCCCGTATTGATGAGAATCCTGGAATAAGGGGACATGGTCTCTGCTTTGACAAGACATGCCAAGGAAACCGCCTTGCTAAACGCGCTGAGGTGGAACGGTAAAAACGATTCGAATAAAGGCTTGGCCGTGGTGTGATGTCACGCCACGGAACACGTCAACAGATTGAATTTGTGTAAATATTATTCTCTCTATGGTGGTATGTGGAACTTATTTTGCAGAGCCGGACACTATCCTTGTGTTCAAAATCTTCTATGAAGTATTCGGAGGAGGAACCCGCCTTGCAATGCCGAAGACAATATGCGCGCCGGGCTCGTCGTCATTGAAGCCTGGTTCAGGGGCTACTGAGGGAGTCCTGGACAAGGGGGTGTCTGGATAGCCGAACTATCATCTTCGGCCGGACTCCTGGACTATGAAGATACAAGATTGAAGACTTTGTCCCGTGTCCGGATGGGACTTCCCTTGGCGTGGAAGGCAAGCTTGGCGATACGTAGATCTCCTACCATTGTAACCGACTCTGTGTAACCCTAACCCTCTTTGGTGCCTATATAAACCGGAGGGTTTTAGTCTGTAGGACGAACAACAATCATACCATAGGCTAGCTTCTAGGGTTTAGCCTCTCTGATCAATATCAATATCAATCAAGCAGGAGTAGGGTTTACCTCCATCGAGAGGGCCCGAACCTGGGTAAAAACATCGTGTCCCTTGTCTCCTATTACCATCCGCCTAGACGCACAGTTCGGGACCCCCTACCCGAGATCCGTCGGTTTTGACACCGACAAAGAGGATGATGCAGCAAAGTAGCATAAGTATTTGCCTCAGTTTTTGAGAACCAAGGTATCAATCCAGTAGGAGACCACGCACAAGTCCCTCGTACCTGCACAAAACGATAGCAACTCGCAACCAACGCTTAGGGGTTGTCAATCCCTTCACGGTCACTTACGAGAGTGAGATCTGATAGAGATAATATTTTTGGTATTTTTGATAGATAGATGCAAAGTAAAAAGTAAAAGGCAAAGTAAAAACAAAGCAAGTAAATAAAGTGATAGAGATTGATATGATGAGAATAGACCCGGAGGCCATAGGTTTCACTAGTGGCTTCTCTCAAGAGCATAAGTATTCTACGGTGGGTGAACAAATTACTATTGAGCAATTGAGAGAATTGAGCATAGTTATGAGTATATCTAGGCAATGATCATGTATATAGGCATCACGTCCAAAACAAGTAGATCGAAATGATTCTGCATCTACTACAATTACTCCACTCATCGACCGCTATCCACCATGCATCTAGAGTATTAAATTAAAAACAAAGTAACGCCTTAAGCAAGATGACAAGATGTAGAGGGATAAATTCATGCAATATGATAAAAACCCCATCTTGTTATCCTCGATGGCAACAATACAATACGTGCCTTGCAACCCTTTCTGTCACTGGGTAAGGACACCGCAAGATTGAACCCAAAGCTAAGCACTTATCCCATTGCAAGAACTACCAATCTAGTTGGCCAAACCAAAAAGGATAATTCAAACAGACTTGCAAAGATAACTCAATCATACATAAAATAATTCGGAAAAGAATCAAATATTTTCCACAGATAATACTGGATCATAAACCCACAATTCATCGGTCTCAACAAACACACCGCAAAAAGAAGATTACATCGAATAGATCTCCACGAGAGAGGGGGAGAACATAGTATTGAGATCCAAAAAGATAGAAGAAGCCATCTAGCTACTAGCTATGGACCCGAAGGTCTGAAGTAAACTACTCAAACTTCATCGGAGGGGGTATGGTGATGATGTAGAACCCCTCCGTGGTGGATGCCCCCTCCGGCGGAGCTCCGGAAGAGGCCCCAAGATGGGATCTCGTGGATACAGAAGGTTGCAGCGGTGGAATTAGGTTTTTGGCTCCTCTTCTGATCGTTCGGGGATACATAGGTATATATAGGAGGAAGGAGTACGTCGGTGGAGCGTTAGGGGGCCCACGAGGTAGGGGGTGCGCCCAGGGGGGCGCCCTCCACCCTCGTGACCGCCTCTGGCACTGCTTGGAGTAGGGTCCAAGTCTCCTGGATCACGTTCGGTTGGAAAATCACGTTCCCGAAGGTTTCATTCCGTTTGGACTCCGTTTGATATTCCGTTTCTTCGAAACACTGGAATAGGCAAAAACAGCAATTCTGGGCTGGGCCTCCGGTTAATAGATTAGTCCCAAAAGTAATATAAAAGTGGAAAATAATGCCCAATATAGTCCAAAACAGTAGATAAAGTAGCATCGAGCAATCAAAACCTATAGATACGTTGGAGACGTATCAGGAGGAGCACCTCCTCCTAGACCGCGTCGTTGAAGATGATCCAAGGGGCCATCAAGCCTTACGGCAATGACATAGTGGAACTCTCAATGAAAGCACCAACGTCGGTGTCAAAGCCAGCGGATCTTGGGTAGGGGGTCCCGAAATGTGCGACTAAGGCTAATGGTAACAGGAGGCAGGGGACACGATGTTTTACCCAGGTTCAGGCCCTCTCGATGGAGGTAATACCCTACTTCTTGCTTGATTGATCTTGATGATATGAGTATTACAAGAGTCGATCTACCACGAGATCATAGAGGCTAAACCCTAGAAGCTAGCCTATGATTATGATTGTTCTTGTCCTATGGACTAAACCCTCCGGTTTATATAGACACCGGAGGGGGCTAGGGTTACACAGAGTTGGTTACAGAGAAGGAAATCTACATATCCGAATATCCAAGCTTGCCTTCCACGCAAAGGAGAGTCCCATCCGGACATGGGACAACGTCTTCAATCTTGTATCTTCATAGTCCAGCAGTCTGGCCAAAGTATATAGTCTGGCTGTCTGAGGACCCCTTAATCCAGGACTCGCTCAGTCAAGACCTGTCCTTTTCTTTCCATGCCTGATCCTTCCCTTCTCCCACCTCGAGTTCCAACACCCAAGGTTTAGTACAAGCGCTTTCGACCTTCAACCATGTCCGGACCCAACCTTCAAGGCCGGTGGATGGCCTCTTGCATCACAGAGGAGGACATCAAGAAGCTTAGGGAGGCTAGGTATTTGATCGCCGAAATCATTCACAGGTTTCCTGCTCAAGGGCAGGTTATTCCCACTCCCAAAGCCAATGAGAGCATCATATTCATCTCCCACTTCCTCCGAGGGCTAGGCTTCGGTCTTCATCCCTTTGTTAGAGGGCTCATATTCTATTACGGGCTAGACTTTCACGATCTAGCTCCAGATTCCTTCCTTCACATCTCGACGTTCATCGTTGTGTGTGAGGCCTTCCTCCACATTACCCCACACTTCGGCTTATGGCTCAAGACCTTCAATGTGAAGCAGAAGATGATCAACGGGCGACACGCGGAGTGCGGAGGTGCTATAATAAGCAAAGGCATCGATGCTTTTTGGCCAAAGGGTTCCTTCCCGGAAGTTTCCCACCTATGGCAATGGGAGTGGTTTTATATCACAACAGCCCGAGGTAGAAAGTGGGCGGCCGCCCCAGCCTTCTGCTCCGCTCCTCCGCCACAGCTTGCATCATGGGTCAACAAGGGGCTGGACTGGGGATCGGTTGATGACGTGTGGACATTGCAAATCCGTATTCAGGATCTCATCAAAAAGGACACCAATCTTGTCAAGGTAATCCAAGTAATGTTAGTTCGTTGGGTCCTGCCATGCCAACGTCGACCTCTCCGTATGTGGGAGTTCAACCCGGAAGGACCGCAAACTGTTCAGCACTTCTTCGGCATGACACTCCAAGGGATGTATCAATTATTCTTCGGATCACGAATAAAGTGTCCAGACACAACAGAGGATGCAGGCGTCAACTGTAACTATCCAGACACCCAGGTAAGTAACTCCGCGACCAAACATGCTCTCATTATATTTTTCACAACATTATTCTGAAAAACCACCCTCGGCCAGGACTAGATAAGAAAGGCGAAGAGGATAAGGTGTTCGGCCCCTCTTCCCGAAGATTCGCCGGATCATCTACTAACCAGGATGCTGGCTCGCGCACCTTATCAAGTGCCATTAGGGGAGGACAAGGAGAGGAATGGGAAAGCCAAAAGCGGACTTCATGCTGGAGGTACATTAGACATTCTAACTGGGGAAATTAGTATCCCCGTGTCGGAGGATGAACGGGGAGGAGATTCTAGCATCCCCTCTCCCCACGGGAAGAAAAGGATCACCCCCGAAGACTTGGAAGCAGAGGTCTCCAAACGAGGGAAGAAACCTTCACCAGGGGGCCCTGCCCCGGAGGGCAACATTGCCGCACAGTGCCCATCGGGGGGGGGGGGGGGGCAGCCGTTAACCGAGCCATAAGTGAACAAAGGTGCTTAATAAGCGTACCCTGTTCTTTTCCTGAGAGTAACGACCGAGACATATGTTTTGCAGTTCGGCTTATAGCTTCCCTCAACAATGTTCGTCCTCGGGGGATCTTCTTCTGGAGATGATGGAGAGCGAAACGCCTCCTCCTACTTCTCCGGCTCATGAGGCGGACGACCCTGAGGTGTCGTCCTAGAGGATCTCTCCCGATCCGCAAAGACTAGAAGGTAACTCTTCGGCCGCCCGAAGTCCGGGGTTTTCAGCTCCTAGAGAGACCAACAGAAAAAGCCCCATACCATCCGATATAAAACTGGACACATTGACGGGTCTTCTGCAGCAAGCGGCTATCTCAAAGTCACATCATACTTTAATGGGTACGGTGGTTGAGAGGATTTCATCTGCAAAAAGTGGGTTGAATGAAGCTTTTACGAGCCTGCTAAGAGGCTTTGAGGTACGCAAAGTGATATTTTTTGATTGTACCATAAACACAAGGTGTACTTTGTATAGATGGTAGCCCCTGGGACTCTGGTTGCCATCCGGAAGGGGCGAGCAGAGGATCATAGTCTCTGGTAATGATGGTGCCAATTTTGTACACAGGCGGTTGCAGCTCCGGCGGTTGACCGGACTGCTGAATTTGCCGAACTGAAGCGACAACTTGATGTGGCGGATGCAGACATCACGCTGGTGAACAAGCGGCTCGATGAGGCACAGGGTATGTATATTTGGGTGGTCAGCGAATATTAATAAGAGCATGATGCTAGGATTTATGAATGCCTTGACTGCAGATGGTGCTACCGCCGTGGAGACCCTTCGGCCAGAGCTTGCCCGAGCCAAGGAGCAAGCCAGGAGTAGCAATGCGGCTGCCGTGAAGGCAGCTGATGAATTAAAAGCCGAACAGGCTGCTCGTCGCCAAAGTGAGGATAGAATAGCCAACATGTCTCTTGAGCTACAAAATGCCGCTAGCCGATATGAGCTTCTCGAAAGGGAAAACCAAGCGAAAACGGCTGACCTAAAAAAGTCTTTAGAAGCAGCAAAGGAAACTCGCACTAAGATCAGAGCAGCTCGAGAGGAGCTCCGGCAAGCCGGTGAGATCGCGGTTGGGAAGCCCTTTTTATTGCAAACCAAATTCGGTGATCTGAAGTATGCCCCTCTTGATCAGTTGTGGAGTTCTTCAGACGCATACTTGGATTTGTCAAAGAGTGCTACTGATGCGACGCAATATTTCGAAGATCGAGAAGACCATGAAATGGAAAGATTGTTCTGGTCGCTGTTCAGTGCTCCAAGGCGTCCGCTGTTGTTGAATGAGAAAATGGCCGAATGGGCTGAGCTCCATAGGTTATCCGGGCTTGCCATGAAGGCCATCATCGAAGGAACCAAGTCCGGATAGTTATTTTGGTTTGGTGCAACAATTTATTCGTGTTGTGCCGCATATCGACGCTGTCAAGCGGTCGGCATGCGTAGAGGGTGCGTGGATGGCCTTTGGCCTTGTTAAGACATACTGGGCGAAGATCGAGGCCACCGGTATCGCAACTAGGAGTCAGCCCGAGGGCGAGGACTCGCCCGAGCACTATTTTGAAGAAGTCTTAGAAGGTGCCCGTTTAATAGAGGCTCAGTGCTCAAAGAATACCATGTTCGAATGATATGTATCTTGATTGTAAAAACAATGCTTTTGGTAATAAAGGTTGTATTTATACTTTTGCCCATAAAGTATTGTAGTGCCTCCTGTGCGGCCGCTTATATATATATATATATATATATATATATATATATATATATATATATATATATATATATATAAATAACCTGAAAGTTTGCAGTCGTCGACTTCAGCCCCCTCGCATATAATGCGGGGGTGTTCGGCAAAGCACGTAATCACACTTGATCCAACGTCTTGGTCCATTAAGGAGGTGGTAGCGCGGCGAACGAGGCAATCAGACTATATAGCTTTAACACTTTCACTTAGCCATAGGAGTTTGACGGTGGGACTACTATATAGCCCCTGGTATGTCCGTGTTTATCCGAATACAGTGCATTTACATATGTGACCAGGAAACCGTTCCTTCGTTAATGCGAAGGAATCGCGAAGATTCCGCTGAGTCATCGAGTGGTTGACCAGTCTCTCGCTTTATCATGACAGTCAATTTTCGGTTTTCCCTACTGAGGTCCTCATCCGAATGAACCAGGGCACAATCGCTGTAGTTCTCCCTATGCCACCTTAGCTGATAGAGCGGAACGTAAGGTAGCAAAACAAGGGAGCCGGGCAAACCCAACTATTGACCAAAGAAATGATTCGGAGCTGATGAATATAAGGCCAAACTCGCAACGCCGAACACTCCCGAAGGTATTTGGACTTTACAACATATACTGGGCTGAGTACCGCCCTCGATAATGAACCCAGAATTTCAAGGTACGTGCATCAATCTGGCATGACAAAAGAGCACATGTGGTGAGAGAATAGATCTCAAAAACACACTGGTTGCTGTCTCTGTAATGTCTATTTTAGAACGGCGAATCATAAGCTCTCCGGTAACGCCGGTATTCCTCTTGTTCATTTTATGTGCCAGGAGGGTGTGAGACAACAAGAGACAATAAAAAAGGTTTACACAGGGTCTTAATCTAAAAAGAAACCTTTGGACGGGACCCTGCTGCACGTCTGCGCCTTTATCTCCGTTGTGCCGTATATTTGAAGGGTGTAGCATGATGGTCACCTGTTAAAAAAAGAAAAACCCAGGTGAAAGATTCTGGTGTGACCGTGCTAAAGTCGGTTAATCTTAATGAACTGTGAAAAATTCAATTTCTTGAGTGTAAATAGGGCCAAGCCGAACTATGGACCCTTTACATGCGGGCAGCCCCCAGCACCACACATGGGGGCATAGCCGTTAATCAAGCTCAGGTTTATTTGGGCTGCTACAACTAGTGGTGCGTCGAACACATCTAGGTGTGTCCGTGGTCTCGAAGACCGATCAGTTACTCGGGTTGGAGAGGCCGTAAAGTGGTTCGGCTGCTAGAGCCACCACATAGTCTTCCGTGCGAAATGAACACTCTGTGTTTCCGCTGATGGTGATGACGCCGCGTGGACCGGGCATCTTAAGTTTGAGATAAGCGTAATGGGGTACTGCATTGAAATGAGTGAAGGCCATTCTTCCGAGTAGTGCATGATAGCCGCTTCAGAATGGAGCGATGTCAAAGATTAGTTCTTTGCTTCGAAAGTTGTCGGGAGAACCGAATACAACCTCAAATGTTAAAGAGCCTGTGCAGCGGGCCTCTACGCCTGGTATTACTCCTTTAAATGTAGTACTACTTTGGTTGATTGACGGGTCTATCCACATCTTGCAGACAGTGTCCTGATATATCAGATTAAGACTACTGCCGCCGTCCATGAGGACTCGGGTGAGATGGTATCCGTCGATTATTGGGTCGAGCACCATGCCGGATACTAGTCGGATGATCCCTGATCGAAAGTGATTGGGCAGGCCGACCATGGATTGAATTTGGGGGCAACAGGCTCTACAGCATATACGTCTCGGAGTGCGTGTTTGCGCTTCCTCTTTGGTATGTGAGTGGCGTAAATCATGCTCACTGTTTGACCTCTGGTGGGAATTTTTTCTGTCCCCCAGTGTTCGGCTAGCGAGGCTTGTCCTCATCTTCACTTGGCAGCTCCCTCCGTTTGTGTTCGGAGTTTAGCTTGCCGGCTTCCTTGAAACCCCAACATTCTCTGTTGGTGTGATTCGCAGGTTTCTCGAGGGTGCCATGAATCTGACAGGACCTGTCTAGAATTTTATTTAGGTTGGACGGACCATCTCTACTACCTTTGAATGGCTTTTTCCGTTGACCGGGTCTAGAGCCCCTGAATCCGGCGATTACCGCTGTATTGTCTGGGATGTCTTCATTATTTCGATGCTTGTTTTTATTGCGTGCGACTTTCCATTGCCATCCCTGATTTCGGATGTGCCTGGGTCTCTGGTGCCGCTGCGGGTAAACCAGCTGTCCTCGCCCGCGCAAAAGCGGGTCATAAGAGTTGTTAGGGCTGCCATTGTCCTCGGCTTTTCCTGGTCGAGGTGTCTGGCAAGTAATTCGTCCCGGACACTATGTTTTAAAGCTGCTAGGGCTTCAGCATCCGTACAGTCAACGATTTGGTTCTTCTTGGTGAGAAATCTATTCCAAAGCTTACGGGCTGACTCTTCTGGTTGTTGGATTATGGGACTTAAATCATCTGCATCCGGAGGTCGGACATAGGTCCCATGAAAATTAGCCATGAAAGTGTCCTCGAGTTCCTCCCAACTTCCAATTGAATTTTCGGTGAGGCTTTTCAACCAGTGCCGAGCTGGTCCTTTCAACTTGAGGCGCGTGTATTTGATGGCGTGGAGATCGTGTCCGCGAGCCATATGAATGTGAAGAATAAAGTCCTCAATCCAGACTGCAGGGTGTGTCGTTCTGTCGTATGCCTCGATATTTACGGGTTTAAACCCCTCTAGAAATTCATGATCCAGCAACTCATCGGTGAAGCACAGGGGGTGTGCGGCACCCCTATACTTGGTTGTGTCGTGGCATGGGTCCGACGGCTATAGTGTTCGGTGTTGATTCCGAGCTGACCGTTGATCAGTATAGTCGGTTTGGTGGCCATGATCCTGCATAGGAACCTGTTTCCTAGATCCATAGATGGAACTGATCATACCAGCTGTTTTGTCTAGGTGCTCACGTAGATCATGTGTTGACTTGTGTGCGGCGTCATTAGCCGCTTTGTCTCGGCCACGGGGTGGTCGGTCCGGCAGAACGGCCGTATTGTTTTTCGGCGGAATGTGCGCGATAGCCTCATCGTCGAATTCGGGTAGCAGCTTATGTTTTGGGTAGCTCTTTCTCTGGCGCTCACCGCCGTATCTTTCATCAGTGTCGAGCACTTCGTTCCATCTGTGGTTGAGCGTATCCTGCACGGCTTTAAGCCGTTGCTTCTACTTCTTCAAGCTCCTCGTGGTGGCAATAAGCCTTTTGTGGAGGTGCTCTTGTTCCAAGTGCTTTTCTGGGATGATGTGTGCATCATCGTCCGGGCTGTTCTCCTCTCCGGAGATAGGTTTATAAGTTTTGTCTTCGGCATCGTTGTGATCGGACAGCAGCCCCGGACTGTCGTTATCTTTAGCATCGTCCGGGGTGTTATTCTTTCTTGTGCCGGTATCACTGTTTTTGCTATGGTGGGGTTTAGAGCGGCACCGCTGATGTCGACGCTATGTTTGCTTTTCAAGAGGATTAGCCTCCATTGCATCCTTTTGATCCTAGACATTGCTTTCTTTGGGTGTGTCCACCATATATATGTCATATGATGAGGTGGCTGTCCAGCGTCCTGGGGCGGTGGTTCTCGTTCTTCTCCGGCATCGTCGTTCATACCGTTGATGTCCTCGGAGTCGAAATCAAGCATGTCAGTTAAGTCGTTGACAGTGGCTATTAAGTGGGCGGTGTGTGGGGAATGAATTCCTTCTTCGTCTACTTCCCAATCAAGACGAACATAGTTCGTCCAGGAGTTTCCTGACAAGGAGAGAGATTTTAATGAGTTTAGCACGTCTCCCAAGGGCGAGTGCTGGAAGATATCCGAAGAGCTGAACTCCATGATCGACGCCCAGTTAGATCTGATGGGTGAGGATACACGCGGTTCGAAGCCTATGGTCGGAGATGATTCCGAGGGTCCGATGACACATGCCTCATTGGATGTGAAATCTGTGTTCCGGCTCTATGGCCGTTAAGTATGCGGCTTCCATGGCGGGCTCCATCCTCCCGTCCTCGGATGGCATGATCTGCACTGGATCTAAAGCCAGGGCAGCTGCAGGTGGGGTCTCCTGAACACCGTCCAATGGCAGATTTAGGTCATCCTCATGTTATGGGGGCGAATCCGTCGAAGATCAAATCTCCATGGATGTCGGCAGTCTAGTTCAGGCTTCCAAACTTGACCTGATGGCCATTGTAACACCCCGGATGTAACTTTCCATAGTTGTAACTCCAACTATTGCCATTTTCGGCTATGTGATATGCTATTTTCCTCTGTGGCTGGGTTTTGTCTTTTTTTTGCATTTTGTTCGGTCATGCATCTCATCTCATAGCATCATGCGCATTGCATCTGCATGCTTTCATAAAGTTTGCATCCGTTCGTAGTTGCCGCATTCCCCCTTGCCTTCGTTAACCGATCCGAGTCCAGCTGGGTTTTCGATACCCTCATGTCTAACTGTTTGACCCCCCTCTACACTTTACTCAGACCCCTCGCGCGCATCCGAAAGTTGTCCCGAACCCGACCATCTCTGTCGTTACCAATGGGTCCGGATCATCCCCAAACATCTATAAAACATCTTCGTTTTCTTATTTGGACTTCCCAAGCATGTTTTATCTCGACCGTCTAATTTCGATCGAATGATCCAAACTCTCCTCCTTTCCATATATATAGTCCACCCCTAGTCATTTTTGGCAAACCCTAGAACCTAGGCCTCCTATCCCATCCACCCATCGTTGTCGCCGCACTCACCTTCCGCATCGGGATCCTCCCACATCCCCTTCTCACCCATCCAGCCTCGAGCCTCCTCTACTTCGCGCCTCCCGAGCAGCAACCAGGAGCCCGAGCACCCGCAGATGCTCCCGAGCTGGCCGGCCTCTGTCTTCCCGTTCGCGTGAGATGACGAGATGCCCAAGTCACGTTGTCGTTCCTGCGTCACCCTCTTTTCCTTCCTTCTCCCCTTTTTCTTTTCCCTCGCTCATCATTCTATTTTTCTCTCTCCGATCAGGAGCAAGCCGCAGCTCCATTGGTGCCTCGGCCTTTGACCAACGTTGTCGCGCCTCGAGCCCGTACCAGCAGCAAGTCTGGCCGCCCCAAGCTCTCTCCACTGCTCCTCCCTCGCCTCTACTCCATAGGGAGACGACCATGCCAGCCTCCTCTCGCCCCCGAGGGGCTCCTCGAGCACCTCGTTCCAGACGCCAGCAAGTACGCCGTCGCCAAGACCTTGCCTCGCCAGATCCACCACCTCCGCCAAGGGCCCTGGTGACCTCATCGTCCTGGCCTCCTCCGACGCGCCCGCCGCTGCAACCACCCCACGCCGTTGACTGCATCGCCCCGAACCGGCCTCCTCTTCTCTGTTTCCAGCTCCTCCGGCCAACTCCCGCTTCCCCGTCCCCGGCGCCGTCTGCAGCTGTGTCAAGCCGCTGCCGTTGACTCTGCTTCACCTGAATCGGGGGTCCTCCTTCTGCTTTGCCCCGGACCAAGTCCCGCTTCCGTTGACTGTCTCCTCGCTCAATCTGGTCGACTCATCGACCACGACGCAGCAGGCCCAGCGCATCTCCAGGCCCAGCTCCAACACACTGCACACCCCGGCCCGCCGCTGCACCTACTGGGCCGAGCCCATGAGTGAGCTCCCCCAGCCCCTCGAAATTCGGCCATGCGTGTTTTTTCCTGTTGCGTTTTATTCTATTTTCTAGAGAAACTGCATATTTATAGATTGACCCCTGTTGTTCATGCATATAATAACTCACAAATGGTGCATCGGATTAAAATGATTTTAATATGTAAAATGCTTAGATTTTCATCTAGTTTCATAATATTCAATTTTCATTCATGTTTGAAATGTTTAAAATGCTGTTTGTTTAAATTTGCATAAATGCGACGCTAAAATGATTTATTTCATAACTAAATAACCGTATGTCCAAATTAAATAAACTTTATATGTGAATGGGCTAGAAAAATGCATATATTAACATTGTGGTATTACTATGCATGTTTAACAACTCTAAAATATGTTTTAGGCCAGAAGAACACCAAATTCGAAATATGGACATGAGGATTTTCCGGAATTGTTGTTTGTTGTTCCGGCCTCATTTAAACTTGCCTAGATGGGTAGTTTCATTATGCTTCACCTCTTGCCATGTTTAACAACATTTAATATTGTTGTGTACCTAAACAAGAGCGAACTAAATAAATCTAATGTGGTGTTTCGTCAATATGCAAGCTCCACTTAACTTGTAGTATTGTTTGTTGCACTTTGCCATGCCATGCCTCTTTAAACCGGACATTGCATCATACTTGATTGTGCATCATGCCATGTTTATGTGATGGTTGTTTACCATGCTGTTTGCTTCTTTTTGGTTTCCTTCTCTCGTTAGCTTCGGATTCGTTCCGGAGTTGTGAGGATTCGTTCGACTACATCGGTTTGTCTTCTTCTTGGACTCGTTCTTCTTCCTTGCGGGATCTCAGGCAAGATGACCATTACCCTCGATATCACTTCTATCTTTGCTTGCGAGTTGCTTCGTTCTATCGCTATGCTGCGCTACCTATCACTTGTTTATCAAGCCTCCCAAATTCCCATGTCAGCCTCTAACCTTTTTCACCCTTCCTAGCAAACCGTTGTTAGGCTATGTTACCACTTTTGCTCAGCCCCTCTTATAGCGTTGTTAGTTGTAGGTGAAGTTGAAGATTGCTCCATGTCGGAACGTGATTATGTTGGGATATCACAATATCTCTTATTTGTTAATTAAAGCATCTATATACTTGGTAGAGGGTGGAAGGCTTGGCCTTATGCCTGGTGTCACTACTAGGAAAAGGGCTATAGATGATATGGCCACTAATGGAGCACCAGACATGTGGTGCGCCATTACTATATACTAATGGCGCACCATGTGTTGGTGCACCATTATTAGTTTAGGGTATAGTGCGCCATTAGTAGTTGACATAGTAATGGCGCACCACACCCACCATGCGCCATTAGTAGTTTTGAAAAAAAAATTGTTAGTAATGCCGATCCCCACCTCCCCTCGCCCCGTCGCCCCCCTCCCCTCGCCGCCCCCTTGCGCCACCTCCCCTCGCCCCGTCGCCCCACTATCCCAACTACCCGCCGCCACCCGCCACCGCCCCTTGGCCTCACCGCCCCTCGCCCCGTCGCCCCCACCACCCGCCACCGCCTCGGCGCCCCGTCACCCGAACGACGCCCCCCTTGGTGCCCCGCCGCCCCCACCACTTGCCCGTCAGCCCCTGCGCCCGCGCCGCGCCCG
Organism: Triticum aestivum; assembly: GCF_018294505.1. NCBI lineage: Eukaryota > Viridiplantae > Streptophyta > Magnoliopsida > Poales > Poaceae > Triticum > Triticum aestivum. The sequence continues at coordinate 219,352,596 of NC_057795.1, forward strand.
GAGCCAGGCTCACCGCCGCCCCTGCGCCCGCGCTGCCTCGGAGCCAGGCTCGCTGTAGGCCCCCTACGTCCGCCTCACGCCCCCCTGAGCCAGGCCCGCCACCGCTGCCCTAACCGCGTCCGTCCACCACCACCCCCTGCCCCTGGAGCGAAGGTGAGCATTTTTTTTGTTTTTTTCTACTATTTTTCTTTGTTGTTTAGGTTTAATTAGGTTATTGATAGGTTTAGGTTAGTGGTTGGTTTAGGTTAGTGCTAGATTTAGGTTTAGATAATTAGAAGAAGAAGAAAGTTGAAAAAAAAGAAGAAGTAGAAGAAGAGGAAAAAGTAAAAAAGGAAGAAGAATAAGAAGAAAGTTGAAAAACAGAACAAGAAAGGAAGAAGGAGAAGAGGAGGAGGAGGAAGGAGAAGAAAGAAAAAGGAGAACAAGAAAAGAAGAGAGGGTACTAATTGTCTTGATGTGTGACCAGGTGTCGAATCTGGCATTGATGCTAAGAAATTTCTGGCATATCACCAACAGAAGAGTTGATAATGAGCAGCATTTCTGGTGATCTGGAACAAACTTGGCTTCATCAATATCTAGCTTCGTCTCCTTTGCACTAATTTCGTTCCTCGGAAGAAACTAGCTAGCACTAACATCCATCATTTGTACTACTAGTTTTGTTTTGTTGGCCTCCAATTTTTTCTTTTTCTTCTTTTCTTTTGCCTATGATTATGAAACGACCTTCTAGTCTAGAACTCTAGATACAACATTATGGCCAGTCCAGGCAGCTGAGCCTGCGCTTGCCATCCATCTTAACTAGCATAGCAGCAGTAGACACTACATAACTAGCCAATAATAATCACGACACCTATTATCGCATTCATCTTTCTTCTCTTCTCTACAAAAGTAAAAAACAAAAAAAAACAGCAGCAGCAGTAGCACAATAACAAGAATGAAGGTGTCAAACTAAAATGAGTGCATCCTCACCACATCATCATGCTAATTAAGTAGTAATCTCATCGGTGTTCATTCATGCTACACTTAGAGAGTCATGCCAAGATTACAGTTTGCAAATTCATGGTTGCCTGGCCTGGCCTGGTCCACACAAATAGAGTATGATGCAAGCGCATAATCATCGATAGCAGCAAAGGGAGGGAGGGAGTGCCTTTCACCAACACAGCTCAAACGCGCTCAAAACAGACATAACTAGCAACTACTCGCTCCTAGAAAAACAACGACAATTATATTAGCTCCAAGCTTTGGTTCATTCATCAGAATCCTCCTACTCCTCTCTCTTCAGTCATCAGTCACGCTCACACTTGAGCCAGCCAGCCAGCTCTAACAACACCTGGTCACACATCAAGACAATGCTGCTATAAATTTGTATGATAATGTTGTATGATAATGTTGTAAGGGTACAAATTATCTTCTGTGCAAAATTTATGCTGCTATAATGTTGTATGATAATGTTGTAAGGGTACTAATTGGTCTCTTCTGTTGCTTATCAGAGATGGGGGAAAGCAGCCACCGCCGCTCTGCCACACCGCAGTACGAGTTGGATGCTTCCGAGTTCTTCAGTATCATACTTGGGACTTCAGTATCATCCATGACGCAGGTATATAAAAGGAGATATCTCCCCTTCACCCATCTCATTATGATATCTGTTGTTTGCTACATCGGTCATTGTCCCAAACTGCAGAGGCTGCCTGACAGTTTTATGAACATGCTGGGTGAAGATCCGCCAAACAATGTGAAGCTGGGAAAGGCCGGCAACGGGTTTCCCAGGCTGTGGGATGTGGAGTTGGTGATCAAGGAGAGCCACATGTACTTGTATCATGGGTGGGAGAAGTTCTACCATGCCTACGACCTGCGGCTGGGGTACTTCCTTCTCTTCAGGTACGACGACGACGCCACCATGCTCATCGTGAAGGTGTTCAACGCGACTATGTGTCGCATGCGCTACACTGACGATGATGATGCTAGTACGTTCTACCTCTTATTATTCCCCTACATTTGGCTTTGTCTCACATTGATTGTTAACGGTCATTGTTGCATTTGGACTGCAATGGGAGCAGCAGCAGCGACACTAGCTACAGCCAAAGCAGCATCGATTATGCCTGTAGCAAAAGCAACAGTGATTCTGGCTTTAGCGAAAGCAGCAGTGATTCTGGCAGCAACAAAGACAACAAGAAGGATGATCCGGACTGTAGTGGGGGAGAAGAGGAGCAGAGTGGGGATGAAGAGCTTCAGGATGACGATGGGCATCAGGCTGAGGATGACCTAACGCTGGTGGTGGCTGACCAATGGCAAGAGATGGTGGTGGCTGACCATGGGCAAGAGATGGTGGTGGCTGACCATGGGCAAGAGATGGTGGTGGATGAGGATGACCTAGCGATGGTCGTGTCCGTCCTGCCTGAAGGTGGCCTCGCGATGGTGGTGGTGCCTGACAAGGACCACGCACCGGTGGTGGAGCCGGTGATCCCATAGCTGGGAGACATGACCACGCCAATTGTGGTAGAAGACTACATCCCACAGCTGCCTCCACCGCCTCGCCGCTCTTGGTGCATTAGGCTGAGGAAGGACAAGGAGAAGAACAATGAGAACTAAACTATGTCAGGTATGTCAGATCTCCAAAATGATATATATATATATATATATACTTAGTTACCTATGTTATCTCTAATATGCTTAGTTTCCTATAGGTTAGCTCTAAAATTACTTATGTTAGCACAAAATGATCAAGTTTACATAATAAGCTTATAGTCTTCTTCTTATTCTTCTTCTTTTCCAAAATGAGATATGTTAGCTTCATTTTACCTAGTTGGCTCTAATATGCTAACTTAGAGCTTATATGCTTAGTTCCTATAGGTTAGCTCCAAAATAACTTATGTTAGCACAAAATGATCAAGTTTACATAATAAGCTTATAGTCTTCTTCTTATTCTTCTTCTTTTCCAAAATGACATAGGTTAGCTTCATTTTACCTAAGTTGGCTCTAATATGTTAACTTAGAGCTTATATGCTTAGTTTCCTATAGGTTAGCTCCAAAATTACTTATGTTAGCACAAAATGATCAAGTTTACATAATAAGCTTATAGTCTTCTTCTTATTCTTCTTCTTTTCCAAATGACATAGGTTAGCTTCATTTTACCTAAGTTGGCTCTAATATGTTAACTTAGAGCTTATATGCTTAGTTTCCTATAGGTTAGCTCCAAAATTACTTATGTTAGCACAAAATGATCAAGTTTACATAATAAGCTTATAGTCTTCTTCTTATTCTTCTTCTTTTCCAAAATGACATAGGTTAGCTTCATTTTACCTAAGTTAGTGGCGCACCTTCTGGCTGGTGCGCCATTACTAGGTACAACTAGTAATGGCGCACCACCAGTTGATGCGCCATTAGTATGTTTGGACAGGCGCACTAGTTCAAAAAAAATTTTGGTACTAATGGCGCACCGTCGGCAGGGTGCGCCATTAGTAGTTTCAACACTAATGGCGCATCAGAAGGTGGTGCGCCATTAGTATATACTAATGGCGCACCACAAGTCTGGTGCGCCATTAGTGTCATTTCCATCTATAGCCCTTTTCCTAGTAGTGATATGCTTAGTTTCTTATAGGTTAGCTCCAAAATTACTTATGTTAGGACAAAATGATCAAGTTTACATAATAAGCTTATAGTCTTCTTCTTATTCTTCTTATTATTCTTCTTATTGTTCTTCTAGTATTCTTCTAGTGTTGTTCTTCTTCTAGTATTCTTCTAGTCTTGTTCTTCTTCTTCTTCTCTTCTTCTTCTTCTAACTTCTTGTTTATCATTTTGCAGATTTGATTTAATTCACGGAAGCTTGCATGGATGGAGTGCTTCTTTTCCATTTGTGTTTTTATTTTGTATCAATGTGAAACTTTTGTGAATTGATGGATAACGGTGTTGGATGAACAATGTGAAACTTTTGTAATATGTAACGATGGAACTATGTGTTGGCTATGTATGTATATATGATGAAACTTGTGTGTTGGATATGATTGTTATATGGATGCTTGTTGTATATATATGCGTTGGATATCTCATATGTGAAATAGTGACCTGAGATTAAGAAAAAACGAAACAAAAATTAAAAAAAATTGTTACTAATGGCGCACTTCCATGTGGTGCGCCATTAGTATAGCAGATACTAGTGGTGCACTGTGGGCAATACTAATGGCGCACTATGTGGTGCGCCATTAGAACACCAGATACTAATGGCGCACCAGTGGTGCGCCATTAGAATATAATTCTGATGGCGTGATGCTAGTGGCACACCAGTAGTGCGCCATTAGAAGGCAAAACTGGTGCGCCACTAGCATGCCTTTTCCTAGTAGTGTGTTTTGTTCCACTCTTGCCGCCTTAGTTTCCGTCATACCGGTGTTATGTTCCTTGATTTTGCGTACCTCACGCGGTCGGGTTTATGGGAACCCCTTGACAATTCGCCTTGAATAAAACTCCTCCAGCAAGGCCCAACATTGGTTTTACATTTGCCTAATAACCTATAACCCTCCCTTGGGGTCTGCAGCCCCAAGGGTCATCTTTATTTTAAACTCCCCCCCCCCCCGGGCCAGTGCTTCTCTAAGTGTTGGTCCGAAGCGAGTAGACTACGGGGCCACCTTGGGGAAACTTGAGGGTTGGTTTTACTCGTATGATGTCTCATCCGGTGCGACTGTAGTTCCTATCGGAATTTGTCGGCACAGTCGGGTGGTCTTGCTGGTCTGGTTTTACCATTGTCGAAATGTCTTGTAACCTGGATTCCAAGGCTGATCGGGTCTTCCCAGGAGAAGGAATATCCTTCGCTAATCATGAGAGCTTGTGATGGGCTAAGTTGGGACACCCCTGCAGGGTATAAACTTTCGAAAGCCGTGCCCGCGGTTATGTGGCAGATGGGAATTTGTTAATGTCCGGTTGTAGAAAACTTGACACTTGACTTAATTAAAATGCATCAACCGCGTGTGTAGCCGTGATGGTCTCTTTTCGGCGGAGTTCGGGAAGTGAACACGGTTTGTGTTATGGTTGAACGTAAGTAGTTTCAGGATCACTTCTTGATCACTTCTAGCTTCACGACCATTGCGTTTCTTCTCTTCTCGCTCTTATTTTCGTATGTTAGCCACCATATTTTCTTAGTGCTTGCTGCAACTCCACCCCATTACCACATCCTACCCATAAGCTTAAATAGTCTTGATCTCCCGGGTTTTGAGATTGCTGAGTTCTCGTGACTCACCAGATACTATCACAACAGTTGCAGGTGCCGATGATACCAGTGCAGGTGATGCAACCGAGCTCAGTTGGGAGTTCAACGAAGATCTTGGTCGTTGCTATGTTTCGTTTCATGTTGATCAGTAGTGGATCCCAATTGGGACGATCGGGGATCTAGCAGTTGGGTTATCTTCTTTTCTTTTGGCTTCGTCCATAGTCGGACTATGTGTGTACTTTGAATGATGTATGAATTATATGTTCACTGTGTGAAGTGGCAATTGTAAGCCAACTCTTTATCCCGTTCTTGTTCATTACATGGGATTGTGTGAAGATGACCATTCTTGAGACAAAACCACCATGCAGTTATGCCTCTAAGTCATGCTTCGACACGTGGGAGATGTAGCCGCATCATGGGTGTTACAAGTTGGTAATCATAGCCATCCCCGACTTAGGAGCCCCCTGCTTGATCGAATCGCTGATGTTGTTAAGTCTAGAACAAAAATGTTTTGAGTCTTAGGATTATATATATCGGAGAGTAGAATTCTTTTTACTCCTTAGCCCCTTCGTCGCTCTAGTGAGGCCTCCTGACGTAGATGTTTTGTCTTTCCTCTCCTCAAATTTCATGAAAAAAATTTAGGATCACGCGGGTATCTTGGGATCGTTCTGATATTCTTGTGAAAAGAACGTTGTTCTTGGTGTCTCCTAACATTTAGGTGTTGTGGCAGTGTCCCGGGGAGTACAGCTCCGAGGTGTTGTCGTCACAATTTTATCGTTGCAGTTCTGGAATACCTGAGTTTTGCCGACATTGAAAATCTCTTTTATGCAGTTGTTGGTGAGATAACCTCGACGCCACCCAGTACTGGGGCAGGAGTTCGGGAGTATTGCCATAGCTTGCATAATGGATTCTTTTCGAAGGTTGAGGTACACGATTTTCGGAGTTTTCTTGGTTATGTGTTGACGGATGGATACAACTGGATGTTGGGATTGTTAGTTTGTGTGAGATGTATTGCTTCCCCTGTATCCCCAACACCAGATTGCATAACCAGAAAGTTTCGGGAGTTTTATTGGTGGGAATTCAAGTAGCTCTAGTTTTTTTCTTTCCGACAAATGCATGATATGAGATTGGGGTTCGATGTCTAGTGGTTCGCCTATCCACGGTCGCTTTTACAGTGGTCTCGTTGTGTCTTAAAGAGCCATTGGCTATGCTAGTTCGGGGACGCTTCTTATGTCATGTGCACTGCCTTGTACATGATGGTGTTGTACGATCGAGTGCGTGTGGGCCCCACCATGAATACTTCGAATGAAATCCCTATCATATGTTTGTTTCCGACTTATTCTGCAAGCCAAATCCTTTGTTTTGTTTTATTTGTGGTATTCGAGTTGCTTCGAAGTCAAATGTTGAATCCATACCTTTCCTAAATGGTGTTCTCATATTGCTATGTGAATACTAATCCTTCTTGGTCATCGAGGTCGTCATGTTAATTCTTTCCCAACCGGCCTACTTCTCTTCAAGTGGATTCGATCATTTCAACATTTGCGAGTTCAATTCTAAGTTTTCTCAACAGTGTTTGTTTCATCCGTCCCAAGTTGTCTTTGTTTTCCCGCCCTCCCACCCTTTTCTTCAAGGACTCAGATTTCTTAAGCATGTATCCTTTTATTTGTGAGAAGTCTCTCCATTCTTTTCCGTCAATGTTCTTATCCGGTGATTCTCAGGAAGATACTAACGGAGTTTCAAGTTTATTATCTTCGTCTTTTTCTTCTCCGGTGGATTATTTTCAAGTTTCGGTGTTGATCATATCTCTTCCTTTTGTTTCACATATCTTCCCATGTGAATTTCTTATCCAAGGCTCTCTTATTTATTCACCTTGCCCAGTTCATATCCGGAGTGTTGAAGATATCTTGGAAGATTCGTGTTTCCATTCTCAATCCGTTCAAGTTATTTTGAGGTTATTATCTCATTCAAGCCATTTAATTCAACCGGTGCAATCCCCCCTTTCAATCAATCGTTCAATGGTGTATCTTTTAGTGGGCCCTAACCCACATGTCTTTTCCCAGGATATTACCTGACTCTTCTAATTCTTTCAGGAGCGATTCTCAAATTCATTTCCAAGTTTGACATAAGAATGAATTTTCATCAGTCAGATGTGTTCTTCAAGATCGCTTTCAAATTCTTTTGATCGTTGGTTCAAACTTTCTATTCTTCATTCTGGAGTGCCTCAACAATTCATGGTGGTTCTCATCATCATTCCCAACATTTGAAGACAGAGGAAGAGATTTCTCCTAAAATCTTGGTCCATTCTCTTGAAGATTCATGGTTCTAGCTTCATGCCAACCTCTCATAATTGTTTTCGATAGTGAGAATTCTTTTCACCCATCCGACACATTTCAAGGGTTGCTTTCTTTTCTCGATCATCCGAATGCCATTATTTCATAAGATCTCTCGATTCTGAATTGATGCCTCTTCGCTCGTGTCCATATTCTTCCGGTGCTTCGTTCAAGTATTCTTTAATCAGTTCGTGATCTCTTTGTTCTTTTGTATCTAAATCCCCTCAAGTATCTTCATTCGTTTTCCAATTATTTCTAGTGAATTGTGCCTTTGCTACTTTCATTTTCAATTCTTATGGTGGTTCGTTCAAGATTTCCTCTTTCCTTGTTATCATATCAATTTATTCATTTTTTTCCAAAAATACTATCGGTGGTTCCATCAATACCTTCTCAAGTTTGTGCTATCTCTCTCTTAATCCTTTCTACGAGAATAAGTAGTATGCAAAATAAGTTGCTTGTCATCAAGTTAAATTGGTGAAGGATACACATAACGTATTTCTTATTATTGTTTCATCCAAGTGATCTAGTTTCTTCTTTCCAGAGTTGTTCATCATGTCACGTTTCCTGGTTCGAGATGTTTCGTCTTTTCTTTTCCGGAGTTCCAAGTTTTCCGCTTTATCTCGTCGTGAAGCTCCATCTAAATCATCGCAAGGCTTCACCTTGTGTTTTCAACTTCCCTTTCTTTCTATCATCCTTTTATTACCGAATTTCTCCATGCAGGCTCTACATGGTGGTTCATCAAGGATTCCTTTCATTCTTCAATTGTTCTTCAAGATTTCTCTCGAAGTTATGACCCGCCAAGCTATACTCTAAAATAAACATGGTGTTCAACACACATTTTGTTTTGGGGAGTTCAAGCATTCTTCATCTTACATTCCGAAGTGCAATCCCTTCTATCTTCTCTTTTGAGGTGGTGTTATGTCAGTCTTGACAATTTCCTTCATGTTTCATCATTCATATGTTGTCAAGAATGAGATATTTTAAAACCCATCTTTTTTCTCTTCGATCATGAGATCCTTTCAACCCAGCAATTTCTTTGTTGGAGTTATCTTGGGTTATTTTTCACCTAAAGCCCTCCCTAAGCAATGTTGATATTTTGGTGCTTATCATAGATCCAAGTTTTCTCCTATCCTCTCGGCGAAAGCAGTTTTCATCTCTTCGTTGATCTCAAGCAAGCAATTGTTTCACTTAGTGGTCGGTTGTCACCTCATAATTTTGAGATGTTTTTCATAAGCCCACTACAAGCTTATTCGTTTCGTTGTTGGTTTTCCAACAACCTCGTTATAACCTTCTTGGAAGGGTGCTTTCCAAGCTCATTTGTGGCAGAATTTGGCATTTCCTTCTCCATTCTGTTATTCCAATGATCTATCTTCTATTCTTTCTTCAGGAGGCATTGTGATGTTGCTATCTTTGACCCATCATCTCATTTTGTAAATATCATGTTCTTTTCCTTGCTTATTCATTTAATAGGTGTGTTATGTCCTCTGCTCAAGTTCTTTTCATCTTATCAAGTTTTGCATCTCTTTTCAACCGGAGTGATGTCCAAATTTGTTCTTCCTTGCTCCTTGTTTATCTCGTTTCAACCAGAGTGGTTCCAATTCCTTCTTGTCCATTGTGCTTGTTATTCATAGCTTTGCAACCTACAAGGTTCTCGTGATGTTCCTTGTTCCTCTTTGCTAACAGAGTGTTTGCAATCTCGTTCATCTCCATTGTATTCTCTGTTTCGTTTTGTTAAACCTCTCAAGGTTCGTGGTTTCACTCGTTTGTCAAAGAAGCAACTTGGTTTTACCTCTTGCTCTTCCGCTTCCCTCCGGTGCCATCCTAGATCTCGGGACGAGATCCTCTTGTAGTGGTGGAGTGTTGTAACACCCATGATGTAACTTTCCATATTTGTAACTCCAACTCTTGCCATTTTTGGCTATGTGATATGTTATTTTCCTCCGTGGTTGGGTTTTGTCTTTTGTTTTGCATTTTGTTCGGTCATGCATCTCATCTCATAGCATCATGCACATTGATCTGCATGTTTTCATAAAGTTTGCATCCGTTCGTAGTTGCCGCGTTCCCCCCTTGCCTTCGTTGACCGACCTGAGTCCAACTGGGTTTTCAATTCCCTCATGTTTATCCGTTTGACCCCCCCTCTACACTTTACTCAGACCCCTCGCGCGCGTCCGAAAGTTGTCCCGAACCCGACCAACTCTGTCGTTACCAATGGGTCTGGATCATCCCCAAACATCTATAAAACATCTTTGTTTTCTTATTTGGACTTCCCAAGCCTGTTTTATCTCGACCGTGTAATTTCGATCGGATGATCCAAACTCTCCTCCTTTCCATATATATAGTCCACCCCTAGTCATTTTTGGCAAACCCTAGAACCTAGGCCTCCTGTCCCATCCACCCATCGCTGCCGCCGCACTCACCTTCCGCCTCGGGATCCTCCCACATCCCCTTCTCACCCATCCAGCCTCGAGCCTCCTCTGCTTCGCGCCTCCCGAGCAGCAACGAGGAGCCCAAGCAACCGCAGATGCTCCCGAGCTGGCCGGTCTCTGTCTTCCTGTTCGCGTGAGACGACGAGATGCCCAGGTCATGTCGTCGTTCCTGCGCCGCCCTCTTTTCCTTCCTTCTCTCCTGTTTTCTTTTCCCTCGCTCATCGTTCTATTTTTCACTCTTCGATCAGGAGCAAGCCGCAGCTCCATTGGTGCCTCGGCCTTTGACCAACATCGTCACGCCTCGAGCCCTCGTCGGCAAGCTACCGTACCAGCAGCAAGTCCGGCCGCCCCAAGCTCTCTCCACTGCTCCTCCCTTGCCTCTGCTCCATCGGGAGACGACCACGCCAGCCTCCTCTTGCCCCCGAGGTGCTCCTCGAGCACCTCGTCCCTGACGCCAGCAAGTACGCCGCCGCCAAGACCTTGCCTCGCCAGATCCACCACCTCCGCCCAGGGCCCCGGCGACCTCATCGTCCTGCCCTCCTCCGCCGCGCTCGCCGCTGCAACCGCCCCACGCCGTTGACTGCGTTGCCCCGAACCGGCCTCCTCTTCGTCGTTTCCAGCTCCTCCGGCCACCTCCCGTTTCCCCGTCCCCGGCGCCGTCTGCAGCTGTGTCAAGCTGCTGCCATTGACTCTGGTTCACCTGAATCGGGGGTCCTCCTTCTGCTTCGCCTCGCGCCAAGTGCCGCTTCCGTTGGCTGCCTCCTCGCTCAATCTGGTCGACTCGTCGACCATGACGCAGCAGGCCCAGCGCGTCTCTAGGCCTAGCTCCAACACACTGCACACCCCGGCCCGACGCTGCACCTACTGGGCCGAGCCCATGGGTGAGCTCCCCCAGCCCCTCCAAATTCGGCCATGCGTGTTTTTTTCCTGTTGCATTTTATTCTATTTTCCAGAGAAACTGCATATTTATAGATTGACCCCTGTTGTTCATGCGTATAATAACTCACAAACCATGCATCGGATTAAAATGATTTTAATATGTAAAATGCTTAGATTTTCATCTAGCTTCATAATATTCAATTTTCATTCATGTTTGAAATGTTTAAAATGCTGTTTGTTCAAATTTGCATAAATGCCATGCTAAAATGATTTATTTCATAACTAAATAATCGTAGCTCCAAATTAGATAAACTTTATATGTAAATTGGCTAGAAAAACGCATAGATTAACATTGTGGCATAATTATGCATGTTTAACAACTCTAAAATATGTTTTAGGCCAGAAGAACACCAAATTCGAAATATGACATGAGGATTTTCCGAAATTGTTGTTTGTTGTTCCAGCCTCATTTAAACTTGCCAAGATGGGTAGTTTTATTATGCTTCACCTCTTGCCCTGTTTAACAACATTTAATATTGTTGTGTACCTAAACAAGAGCGAACTAAATAACTCGAATGTGGTGTTTCGTCAATATACAAGCTCCACTTAACTTGTAGTATTGTTTGTTGCACTTTCCCATGCCATGCCTCTTTAAACCGGACATGCATCATACTTGATTGTGCATCATGCCATGTTTATGTGATGGTTTTTTACCATGTTGTTTGCTTCTTTCCTTCTCTCATTAGCTTCGGATTCATTCCGGAGTTGTGAGGATTCGTTCAACTACATCCGTTGGCTTCTTCTTGGACTCGTTCTTCTTCCTTGCGAGATCTCAGGCAAGATGACCATTACCCTCGATATCACTTCTATCTTTGCTTGCTAGTTGCTTTGTTCTATCGCTATGTTGCGCTACCTATCACTTGTTTATCAAGCCTCCCAAGTTGCCATGTCAGCCTCTAACCTTTTTCACCCTTCCTAGCAAATCGTTGTTTGGCTATGTTACCGCTTTTGCTCAGCCCCTCTTATAGCGTTGTTAGTTGCAGGTGAAGTTGAAGATTGCTCCATGTCGGAACATGATTATGTTGGGATATCACAATATCTCTTATTTGTTAATTAATGCATCTATATACTTGGTAGAGGGTGGAAGGCTCGGCCTTATGCCTGGTGTTTTGTTCCACTCTTGCCGCCTTAGTTTCCGTCATACCGGTGTTATGTTCCTTGATTTTGTGTTCGTCAGGCGGTCGGGTTTGGAACCCCTCGACAGTTCGGCTTGAATAAAAATCCTCCAGCAAGGCCCAACATTTGTTTTACATTTGCCTAACAACCTATAACCCTCCCTTGGGGTCTGTAGCTCCGAGGGTCATCTTTATTTTAACCCCCCCCCCGGGCCAGTGCTCCTCTAAGTGTTGGTCTGAACCGAGTAGACTGCGGGGCCACCTCGGGGAAACTTGAGGGTTGGCTTTACTCATAGGATGTCTCATCCGGTGTGCCCTGAGAACGAGATATGTGCAGCTCCTATCGGGATTTGTCGGCACAGTCGGGTGGTCTTGTTGGTCTTGTTTTACCATTGTCGAAATGTCTTATAACCGGGATTCCGAGGCTGATCGGGTCTTCCCAGGAGAAGGAATATCCTTCACTGATCGTGAGAGCTTGTGATGGGCTAAGTTGGGACACCCCTGCAGGGTATAAACTTTTGAAAGCCGTGCCCGCGGTTATGTGGCAGATGGGAATTTGTTAATGTCCGGTTGTAGAGAACTTGACACTTGACTTAATTAAAATGCATCAACCACGTGTGTAGCCGTGATGGTCTCTTTTCGGCGGAGACCGGGAAGTGAACATGGTTTGTGTTATGGTTTAACATAAGTAGTTTCCGGATCACTTCTTGATCACTTCTAGCTTCATGACCGTTGCGTTGCTTCTCTTCTCGCTCTTATTTGTGTATGTTAGCCACCATATTTGCTTAGTGCTTGATATAACTCCACCTCATTACCACATCCTACCCATAAGCTTAAATAGTCTTGATCTCGTGGGTTTCGAGATTGCTGAGTCCTCGTGACTCACCAGATACTATCACAACAGTTGCATGTGCTAATGATACCAGTGCAGGTGATGAAACCGAGCTCAGTTGGAAGCTCAACGAAGATCTTGGTCGTTGCTATGTTTCGTTTCATGTTGATCAGTAGTGGAGCCCAGTTGGGACGATCGGGGATCTAGCAGTTGGGTTATCTTCTTCTCTTTTGGCTTCGTCCATAGTCGGACTATGTGTGTACTCTGAATGATGTATGAATTATATGTTCATTGTGTGAAGTGGCGATTGTATGCCAACTCTTTATCCCATTCTTGTTCATTACATGGGATTGTGTGAAGATGACCCTTCTTGCGACAAAACCACCATACGGTTATGCCTCTAAGTTGTGCTTCCACATGTGGGAGGTATAGCCGCATCATGGGTGTTACAGCCATGGGTGTAGCTATCGATCTACTCCAAATGGCCAAGTGAGTTGGCCCGCAGTGTGAAGCCGCCGAATACAAAGGTCTGTCCAGGGAGGAAAACCTCAACCTGTACCGCATCATTGTAGATGATCGAAGGGGCCATCAAGCCTTATGGTGACGACACAGTGGAACTTTCAATTAAATCACCAATGTCGGTGTCAAAACCGGCGGATCTCGGGTAGGGGGTCCCGAACTGTGCGTCTAAGGCTAATGGTAACAGGAGGCAGAGGACACGATGTTTACCCAGGTTCGGGCCCTCTCTATGGAGGTAATACCCTACTTCCTGCTTGATTGATCTTGATGATATGAGTATTATGAGTTGATCTACCACGAGATCGTAGAGGCTAAACCCTAGAAGCTAGCCTATGATTCTGATTGTTCTCGTCCTACGGACTAAAACCTCCGGTTTATATAGACACCGGAGGGGGCTAGGTTTACACAGAGTCGGTTACAGAGAAGGAAATCTACATATCCGAATTGCCAAGCTTGCCTTCCACGCAAAGGAGAGTCCCACACGGACACGAGACGAAGTCTTCAATCTTGTATCTTCATAGTCCAACAGTCCGGTATAAGCATATAGTCCGGCTGTCCGAGGACCCCCTAATCCAGCACTCCCTCAGTAACCACGACATGCATCATAGTTAAGGAACGTGGCAAAACACACACTCTTACGAGGATGAATGGCCTCCTTAGAACACAAAGAAGATTTGGCAGGAGCATGCATCATAGCAGCCATTCCCAAACGTGCTCTACGCTTAGATGGACTAACTAGGGTCCATTCTTCATTACATTCCTTTTGCCAAGATGAAAACTCTCTAACCCAATCCGGACCACAAAACCCCAGAGGTGAAAATATCATTTAAACTGAGGGCAAACATAGTTCCGTGGACTCAGAATGAAAAAACCCACTGCTTTGCATGAAACATTGAAAGAGAAGACACGATCACGTAGACATGATACCTTCAAAGATGAACAATACCCTCCGATTGCCACCTCAAGCACAAGCGCAACATTATCCTCGGTCGGACGAAAGTTGTGCCTTGCAAATGATACCACCATGGTGAAGTGGCCCGAATCATTAGAGGGGTGCACTGTACGATGCATGGTGCGCCAGATCTCCTGGGACATGCCCATTCCCGATGAAAAATCCAAACCCAAAGTGATGGACACATGGATCGCTATCAAGTTGGTCACCAAAGGATGCAAACCAGGACGCTGGAGAGAATGAGCGGATGGGAGGTGGGTTTCCCCAGCTAGATGTGGAGATCACCGGAGGTGGGGGTGGCGGCTAGGGCTACGGTGGGGGGAGGTGGGGGAGACATTTTTACTGGTTTCCCACGGTGCAACTTGTGTTTATGTAAGTTGTAGGGTCACCTTCTATTCCTTTTTTGCACCCATAAGGAACTTTACCAACTAAAAAAACATAAGGAACCTTTCCTAAAATAAAATTGTAGGAGGCATTAGTTCCTTGAGATATGTTGACATTAATTACCAAAATCTACCAAGGGGGTAAGATGCACTGTCACTTTATCATGTTAGTAAATCCCATTCTCTCTCTCTCTCTGTGTGTGTGTGTGTGTGTGGGTGGGTGGGTGGGTGTGTGTTCGTGTGTGTATGTGTGTTTGTCAATTCAACTACTGTTTTTGATAGCTAGATGGAACATACTGATACATCCATTTTGCATCATTATTTATTATTACAATTTCCTCTTTATTAATTATTGATATTTTACACATTATTTCTCGATTCTAATGCAATTTCCCTTTCAATTTGCATGAAAAACACAAAGAGGGAAATTGCCTGAAATTACAACACAACAAGAAAACAGGAGCAAAAATGTGCGAGAAGAAAAAGCAATTTTCTGGAGCTCCAAAAATACCAGAAAATATTTTCTGAAGAAAGAAGCCAAGAGCCATAAGATAGGCCAGAGGGGGTGCATAGGGGCTCCATGTGCCCCCTGGTCGTGTGGGCACCCTAGCACATCATTCCGAAGCCCTTCGGCCTATATTTTTCTCCTAACCCAAAAATCACTAAGATCCCCTCTACATTCATTTTGCTCATTTGACCATGATCCACTTGATCTTTCTTATGGATTTCTTCATTGCATTCCCTTCATAGTGCTACGATGATATCGAAGAAGGGACTCAAAGGTCAACTTGATAAAGTGAACTTCTCTGGAGTGGTGTCAAGAAGAGCAACAAATACAGGAGACCTTCTCGGCTTTGCATTCTTTCCCCCCTTACCACCTTTTTGATCTCCCTATTGAGCGGTGTTGATTGTAATAACCCGGGGTTTACCCCAAAATAGAAATTGATTTTTATTTATTTTTTACATCATAAGAATTGCACAAGCATCATAATGTGTTAATTAATAGGTTGATTTGAATAATTACTTCACCATCTTGTTTAATGGGAAATAAGTAAACCCTTCTCCCTTCTAGTGTTTTATCCCGAGACTCACCTCCACACATGCACATTGATAACCCACAAGTATATGGGATCGCAATAGTTTTCGAGGGTAGAGTATTCAACCCAAATTTATTGATTCGACACAAGGGGAGCCAAAGGATATTCTCAAGTATTAGTAGTTGAGTTGTCAATTCAACCACACCTGAAAGACTTAATATCTGCTGCAAGGTATTTAGTAGTAAAGTAGTATGGAGGTAATGGTAGCGGTGGCAAAAGTAACAGTAACAGTTTTGTGGCAATTGTAACAGTAGCAATGGAAAAGTAAAATAGCAAAGATCAATATGTGAAAATCTCATAGGCAATGGATCAGTGATGGAAAATTATGTCCGATGGCATTCATCATGCAATAGTTATAACCTAGGGTGACACAGAACTAGCTCCAATTCATCAATATAATGTAGGCATGTATTCGAAATATAGTCATACATGCTTGTGGAAAAGAACTTGCATGACATCTTTTGTCCTACCCTCCCGTGGCAGCGGGGTCCTATTGGAAACTAAGATATATTAAGGCCTCCTTTTAATAAAGAATCGGAACAAAGCACTAGCACTTAGTGAATAAATGAACTCCTCAAACTACAGTAATGACCAGAAAGAATCCCAATTATTGTCACCTTGGGGTATGCTGATCATAGATCGTAATATGTGTCTATAACTTGCAAGATAGGATCAAGAACACAAAAATATTCATGAGAACATAAAGGGATCAGATCCGAATTCATGGCACTCGGGCCCTAGTGACAAGCATTAAGCATAGCAAAGTCATAGCAACATCAATCTTAGAACATAGTGGATACTAGGGGGCGCGCCCTCCACCCTTGTGATCAGATGGTGGGTCCCCTCTGGTCGATTCTTTAGCCAATCTTTTTTATTTATTCCAAAAATATTCTCCATAAATTTTTCAGGTCATTCCGAGAACGTTTATTTCTGCACAAAAATAACATCAAGGCAATTCTACTGAAAACAGCGTCAGTCCGGGTTAGTTCCATTCAAATCATGCAAATTAGAGTCCAAAACAAGGGCAAAAGAGTTTGGAAAAGTAGATACGATGGAGACGTATCAACTCCCCCAAGCTTAACCCATTGCTTGTCCTCAAGCAATTCAGTTGACAAACTAAAAGTGATAAAGAATTTTTTTTACAAACTCTATTTGATCTTGTTGTTGCAAATATGTATAGCTAGCATTCAAGTTTTCAGCAAAGATTACAAACTAACCATATTCACAATAACATGTAGGTCTCACATTTACTCATATCAATGGCATAATCGACTATCGAGCAATAATAATAAATCTTGGATGACAACACTTTTTCAAAACAATCATGATCTGCTAGCTCACTAGCCCTTTCTGAGACCGCAAAACATAAATGCAGAGCACCCCTGAAGATCAAGGACTGACTAGACATTGTAATTCATGGTAAAAGAGATCCAGTCACAGTCATACTCAATATCAATTAATAGCAAAGCATACAAATGATGGTGGTGCTCTCTAACTGGTGCTTTTATAAGAGGATGATGACTCAACAATAAAAGTAAATAGATAGGCCCTTCGCAGAGGGAAGCAGGGATTTGCAGAGGTGCCAAAGCTCGAGTTTTAAAATAGAGATGAATATAATTTTGAGCGGTATGCTTTCATTGTCAACATAACAACCAAGAGATCTCGGTATCTTCCATGCTAAATACATTATAGGCGGTTCCCAAACAGGATGGTAAAGTTTTTACTCCCCCTCCACCAACAAGCACACTCCACGGCTGGTCTGAAACAACGGGTACCATCCATACCAACAACAGTCCTGGGGGAGTTTTGTTTGAAATTATATTTTGATTTGATTTGAGCATGGAATTGGGCATTCCGATTACGAGCCATTTTCTCGTGAATGACAAGTGAATCAACACTCATCGTGAGAATAACCCACCTAGCATGGAAGATACTGAAAATCCCCAGTCGCTACATGAGCGATTCAGGCATACAAAACAGATTATTATTTGAAGGTTTAGAGTTTGGCACATGCAAATTTACTTGGAATGGCAGGTAAATATCGCATATAGGTAGGTATGCTAGACTCGTATGGAATAACTTTGGGTTTATGGAAGTGGATGCACAAGCAGTATTCTTGTTTAGTACAAGTGAAGGCTAGCAAAAGATTGAGGAGCGACCAATAAAAATGCATTGAGATTAACCAACATTGAGTGAAAGCATGAGTAGGATATAAATCACCATGAACATAAATATCGTGGAGGCTATGTTGATTTTGTTTCAACTACATGCGTGAAAATGTGCCAAGTCGAGCCACTCGAATCATTCAAAGGAGGATACCATCCTATCATACTACATCACAACCATTTTAAAGCATGTTGGCACGCAAGGTAAACCATTATAAACTCCTAGCTAATTAAGCATGGCATGAGTAACTATAATCTCTAATTGTCATTGTAAACATGTTTCATTCATAATGGGCTGAATCAAGAATGATGAACTAATCATATTTACAAAAACAAAATAGGTCGAGTTCATACCAGCTTTTCTCCATCTCAATCATTTCATCATATATCGTCATCATTGCCTTTCACTTGCATGACCAAACGGTGTGAATAATAATAAGCATGCACGTGCATTGGACTAAGCTGGAATCTGCAAGCATTTAATCAAAGGAGAAGACAAGGTAATATGGCTCTTTGTTAGATCAACAATAATGCATATGAGAGCCACTCATCATTTTCATTGTGGTCTTCTCCTCTCGACCCAAAGAAAGGAAAAAGAATTTCAAAGAAACACACTGAAATATTTTTGGAGTTTTTGTTTTACTAAAGAAATTAAACAAGAACGAGAAAAACTATTTACATGGGAAAGCTCCCAACAAGCAAAAGAAGAACGAGAAATCTTTTTGGGTTTTCTTTAATACTACTACTAAACAAGGAAGGAAAAATAAAAAGAAGCTACACCGATTTTTGTTATTTTTCTCAAAGTTTTTCAAACACACAAAAAGAAAGCGAGAAAAAGAAATAAACTAGCATGGATAATACAATGAAAAAGTATGAACACCGACAACTGGAATGAGTGTGTGAACATGAATGTAATGCCACTGAGAAATACATACTCCCCCAAGCTTAGGATTTTGGCCTAAGATGGTCTAGGGCCATGGCTGGCCTGGTGGATATCCGAAGTTATAGTCGGGATTGTACTGAGATGCGGTAGCTACTGCCTAAAGGGCTGCAGCATGGAGGCGAGCGGCCTCCACCTCTCTCTCATACTCGTTCGCCTCCTCTCTAGTTACAAAATATCTCTATTTTACCTAAAAGTTAAAGAAGGCAGGAGCAGGAAGGGTAATATGGACAGCATGCTGTCTGTCAAAGATTAGTCGGTACAGGAGGGACTGTTCATTCCTCTCAAGAAACTGGTAGCGTACCATAGCATTATAATCAAAAAAAGCAGGTGGTAACGCAATGTCATTCCCCCTTATGGGTACCCCAAGATAATTGTCTAAATGGGTGGCATAAATCCCACCAAAGATATCTCCATCTTTAGCATTAAGGTGTAACCTCCTTGCAACAATAGCCCCCAAGTTATATTGTTTATCACCCGTTACCGCAGACTTGAGGACACTAAGATCCGACACACAAAGGTGGCTATGATCATGTTTACCACTAATGCATCTACCTATAAAGAGATCAAAATAATGTATGGTTGGAAAGTGAATGCTCCCTATGGTAGCTTGTGTGATATTTCTAGTTTCTTCCATAGTGATGCTAGCAAGGAAATCATTGTATTCAGTTTTGTGAGGCTCACTAAGAATGCCCCATTGTGGGATTTTGCATCCAACATTAAAATCTTCTAGGTCCATGGTATATGATTTATCATAAAGATCAAACAGGACAGAATGAGTATTGTGCTGGGATGTAAATTTAAATCTTCACACAAATGAATCAGTGAGGTGATAGTACTGCCGACACTTATTTGACACGAAGTCCTCAAAGCCAGCATTTTGTATGTACGCATCAAATTCCTCCTTGAAATCAACATGAACTATGAGTTCATCCAACGGCCACTCGCAAGGCCGTACTGGAGCTTCTCTTGGTGGTTCAATGCCAGGCTCACGTATCGCGAGACTTGAGTCTTGCTTCCTTGAGGACCACCTTGATATATCTTCCTAAACATTTTTCTTCCTTTGATAAATTTCTGAAATGTTTAGTGACTCAAAATAAAAGTACACCAAACTCAATAAGATTGATAGCAACTACTCCTACAAGTGTCTAGAGGCTATATCATGCATCAAAACTACTTTGGACCATATAAATTTGACATGCAAGCTCAAGAACAGGGTCACCTCAGCAGCAAAAATTTGTAATATATAAAGCACTAGAAAAAAAATCTAATTGGACCATTAGAGGAGCCACATACCGAAGAACAATCCCCCAAAACAGTTTTACAAATGGAGCTTTGCACAAGGAGATCAAAAATGGCAGCAAGATGAGCTAGAACACGGGTTTCAGCAATGGGATGATTTTTTCTGGAGGAAGACAAAGTGGATGGGTGCTGGAATAAGTGAGGGGGACCCACGTGGGACCCACAAGGTAGGGGGCGCGCCCAGGGGGTAGGGCACACCCTCCACCCTTGTGGTCCACAGGTGCAGCCCCTGGTGTGTTCTGAGTACCAAAAATCCTTAAATATTCTATAAAAAATCATACTAAATTTTTAGGGCATTTGGAGAACTTTTATTTTCAGGACATTTTTTATTGCATGGATAAATTAGAAAATAGGTGGATAATATTATTTTTTCTTTATTTATTCGAAATAACAAAAGGTAAAAAGTAGGTACAGAAAGTTGTGCTTTCTAAATTCATCCATCTCATGCCCATCAAAAGGAATCGATTAACAAGGTTGATCAAGTCTTATTAACAAACTTCTTTCCAGTAACATGAAAACGGAGAATTTTCGAATAACACTAGGTTACCTTAATGGGGATATGCATGTCCCTAACAATAAGAATATCATACTTCTTTTTGACAGCAAGAAGAGGGAATTCAAAACCTCCAATAGCAATAGTTGAAAATTTTCCAATAGAATTGATGCTATTCACTTCAGGTTGTTTCTTCAGAAAGTGTACCGTATGCTCATTACCATTAATATGAAAAGTGGCATTGCCTTTGTTGCAATCAATAACATCCCCTGCAATATTCAATAAAGGGTCTACCAAGGATGATCGACATACTCTCGTCCTCAGGAATATCAAGAATAACAAAGTCCGTTAAAATAGTAACATTTGCAACTACGACAGGCACATCCTCACAAATACCAATGGGAACAGCAGTTGATTTATCAGCCATTTGCAAAGAGATTTCAGTAGGTGTCAACTTATTCAAATCAAGTCTATGATATAAAGAGAAAGGCATACCACTAACACCGGCTCCCAAATCACACAAAAGTAGTTCTAATATAGTTTCTTTTAATGGAGCATGGTATAGTTGGTATTCTTGGATCTCCGAATTTCTTTGGTACTCCACCCTTAAAAGTATAATTAGCAAGCATAGTGGAAATTTCAGCTTTCGGTATCTTTCTTTTATTTGTAACAATATCTTTCATATACTTAGCATAAGGGACATTTTTAGAATATCAGTCAAATGCATACACAAAAAGACAAGTCTAAGGATTTCAACAAAGCGCTCAAAATCATCATCATCCTTTTTCTTGGCTGGTTTAGGAGGAAATGGCATGGGTTTCTGAACCCATGGTTCTCTTTCTTTACCATGTTTCCTAGCAATGAAGTCTCTCTTATCATAACGTTGATTCTTGAATTGTGGGTTATCAAGATCAATAGCAGGTTCTACCTCCACATCATTATCCCTACTAGGTTGAGCATCAACATGAACATCATCATTAACATTAGCACTAGGTTCATGTTCATCACCAGATTGTGTCTCAGCATCGGAAATAGAAATGTCATTTGGATTCTCAGATGTATCTATAACAGATTCATTAGAAGCATGCAAAGTCCTATTAGTTTTATTTTTTTATTACTAGGAGGACTTGGTGCATCAGTATTAATTCTCTGAGAATCTTGCTCAACTCTCTTAGGATGGCCCTCAGGATACAAAGGTTCCTGAGTCATGTTACCACCTCTAGTCATAACCCTAACAACATTATCATTGTTCTTACTATTCAACTCATTCAGCAAATCATCTTGTGCTTTAAGTACTTGTTCTACCTGAGTTTAAACCATGGAAGCATGCTTACTAATAATTTTAAGATCACTAACAATTCTACTCATGTAATCACCAAAGTAGTCAAGCATGTAAGCATTATGTTTCAATTGTCTACTAACATAAGCATTGAAAATTTCTTGTTTAACAATAAAATTATCAAACTCATCCAAGTATTGTCTAGCAGACTTATTATGAGGAATATCACCTTCATCAAATCTATAGATAGAATTTACCTCTACTACCTGTGTTGGGTTATCAAGACCATATATTTCTTCAATAGGTGGTAAATTCTTAACATCTTCAGCTTTAATACCTTTTTCTTTCATAGATTTCTTTGCCTCTTGCATATCTTCAGGACTGAGAGATAGAATACCTCTTTTCTTCGGAGTTGGCTTAGGAATTGGTTCAGGAAGTGGCCAATCATTATCATTACTCAATATATTTTTCAATAGCAATTCAGCTTACTCAACAGTTTGTTCCCTGAAAACACAACCAGCACAACTATCTAGGTGGTCCCTAGAAGCATCGGTTAGTCCACTATAAAGGATATCAAGTATTTCATTTTTTGTGAGAGGATGATCAAGAAAACCATTAAGTAATTGGAGAAGCCTCCCCCAAGCTTGTGGGGACTCTCTTCTTTAATTTGCACAAAGTTAAATATTTCCTTTAAAGCTGCTTGTTTCTTATGAGCAGGGAAATATTTTTTTAGAGAAATAATAAATCATATCCTGGGGACTACACACACAACCAGGAGCAAGAGAATTAAACCATAACTTAGCATCACCGTTTAACAAGAAAGGAAACAATTTAAGAATATTGTAATAGAGAATTTTTTCCTCATGAGCAAACAGGGTGGCTATATCATTCAATTTAGTAAGATGGCCACAACAGTTTCAGATTCATAACCATGGAAAGGATCAGATTCACCCAAAGTAATTAACTTAGGATCGACAGAGAATTCATAATCCTTATCAGTAACAAAGATAGGTGAAGTAGCAAACTTAGGATCATATTGTATTCTAGCATTCAAGGACGTTTCTTTCCACTTGCATAATAATTTCTTAAGATCATCTCTATCCTTACAAGCAAGAAAGTCCCTAGCTACCTCTCCATCCATAACATAACCCTCAGGCATAACAAGAAGTTCATATATGGGAGAGTTAGTCTTGTCAGGTGTTTCAAAGTTTCGAATTTCAAGAATTTCACCAGTTTCAGAAATAACATCATCTTCAGCATAATCAATAGTTCTAACTCTAGCAAGATGTTCATCAAGTAATTCACTCAGTGGCACAGTTTTATCAAGAAAAGTAGTAGCATCATAAGCATCATTCATAGCAGAAGTAGCATCATCAATAACATGCGACATATTAGAATCAATAGCAGGTGTAGGTGTCGCAAGCTTACTCAAAACAAAAGGTGAATCAAGTGCAGAGCTAGATGGCAGTTCCTTACCTCCCCTCGTAGTAGAGGGATAGATCTTGGTTTTGGTATCTTTCAAATTCTTCATAGTGATCAACAGATATAAATCCCAAGTGACTCAGAGAATAGAGCTATGCTCCCTGGCAACGGCGCCAGAAAAAGGTCTTGATAACCCAGAAGTGTAGGGGGTCGCAACAGTTTTCGAGGGTAGAGTATTCAACCCAGATTTATTGATTTGATACAAGGGAAGCCAAAGAATATTCTCAAGTATTAGCAGCTGAGTTGTCAATTCAACCACACCTGACAGACTTAATATCTGCTACAAAGTATTTAGTACTAACGTAGTATGGAAGTAACGGTAACGGTGGCAAATGTAACAGTAGCAGTTTTGTAGCAATTGTAACAGTGGCAACGGAAAAGTAACGTAGCAAAGATCAATATGTGAAAAGCTCATAGGAAACGGATCAGTGATGGATAATTATGTTGGTTGGCATTCATCATGTAACAATTATAACCTAGAATGACACAGAACTAGCTCCAATTCATCAATGTAATGTAGGCATGTATTCCGAATATAGTCATACGTTCTTATGGAAAAGAACTTGCATGTCATGTTTTGTCCTATACCCTCCTGTGGCAGTGGGGTCCTAATGGAAACTAAGGGATATTAAGGCCTGCTTTTAATAAAGAATCGGAACAAAGCATTAGCACTTTGTGAATACATGAACTCCTCAAACTATGGTAAATACCGGAAAGAATCCCAATTATTGTCACCTTGGGGGTATGCGGATCATAGATCGTTATAGGTGTCTATAACTTGCAAGATAGGATCAAGAACACAAATATATGCATGAAAATATAAAGGGTTCAGATGTGAATTCATGGCACTCAAGCCCTAGTGACAAGCATTAAGCATAGCAAAGTCATAGCAACATGTATCTCAGAACATAGTGGATACTAGGGATCAAACCCTAACAAAACTAACTCGATTACATGATAAATATCATCCAACCCATCACCGTCCAGCAAGCCTATGTTGGAATTACTCACGCACGGTAGTGAGCATCATGAAATTGGTGATGGAGGAAGGTTGGTGATGATGATGGCGACGACTCCCCCTCTCCGGAGCCCCGAGCGGACTCCAGATCAGCCCTCCCAATGAAGAACAGGAGGTGGCGGCGGCTTCGTATCATAAAACGCAATGAATCCTTCTCTCTGATTTTTTTCTCCCCGGACGTGAATATATAGAGTTGGAGTTAGGGCCGGAGGAGGTCTAGGGGATCCACAAGGCAGGGAGCGTGCCCAGGGGGGTAGGGCGCGCCCTCCACCCATGTGGTCAGCCGTTGGGTCCCCTCTGGTTGATTCTTTGGCCAATCTTTTTTATTTATTCCAAAAATATTCTCCGTAAATTTTCATGTCATTCTGAGAACTTTTATTTCTGCACAAAAATAACACCAAGGCAATTCTGCTGAAAACAGCATCAGTCCGGGTTAGTTCCATTCAAATCATGCAAATTAGAGCCCAAAACAATGGCAAAAGAGTTTGGAAAAGTAGATATGATGGAGGCATATCACATATGACCTTTTTGTGATATTTGGGAGATACACAAATTATTTAACAACATGAGCACAAGCCTACCTATCACTCATAGTTCAAACCCATTTATTTAATTTATTGGATTTATTCTCCAAATAAATATTAATGGATTCAAATGGGTTGATTATTTTTGTGTGGCCTTGTTATAATGTAGAGTTCAACCAATTCAGAGTTCATTGGATGCCTCAAGCAATTCATTTCCCATCACTACACTTGTTTAATTAATAATAAAAAATAGAATTGCTAATTGGGCAGCCACCCCCCTAATCATAACTCATAGCCCACATAGCCTTATAAGGGAACCCCTCTCCCACAAATTGGGAAACCCTAATTTGGAGAGAGAGATCCCTTCCCCTCAAACCCTAGCCATCACCCCCAACCCCCTCATGATTCGAGTCTCCAGGGATCATATCTGATGGCTCGCGTGCCCTAGCCAGCCGTCGCGGACCTGCGATGTCTAGATCGGGCCCCCGTCCGAGTCCGAGCAGCCGAGCCGCCTCCAGCCCTCCACCCGCCTCTCCCTCTCCACTGCCACGAGGGGAGCTTGCCCCGATCATAGCCTCCTCGGGTCGTTCCACTGTTGTGAGAGGATCATCGTCGCTCTGCCCATCCTCCACTCCTTCCTTATCTTCCTTTCTATCTCTCCCTCTCTAACCATGTTGCGTGGCCTCTTCAAAGCACCACTACCGCAATGCATGGCACCCGCTCCACCACACCACGTTAGGTTTGCCCCATTGCCTACTCTCCTCACGGATTCCTCGCCGCCTTCGATCACCTCCTCGACATTGGCGTGCGCCACCGCCCCACAGATTCTACGGCCGACCAGATTTTGCGACCTACGTCGTCTACCTCCGCTCGACCATCGCTAGCCTGATAGACCACGCCTTGGCCCCTTGTCCTCACCTAGCGCCCGCTCCGCACCCCGGGCTCGCACTTCCGGACTATCCGCTCACTCCAGCACCTGGTGGGCCGACCCACAGATGAGTAGAGCGGCAAATCGTATTACAGCGTGGAAAACCCACAAAACAGGCTATCCCGAGTAATCGAACTCGAGATGTAACAATCGTCTTCGTCTTCGGCTAACAACTTGAGCCAGTGGGTTCTAGTGACTTCAAGCAACAAGAAAGGTTTAAGAATAATTCTAGTTGCATTATTAAAGATAAAATTGCACAATATTGTCACTGTATCACACAGATTTTTGAATTATTTGAAAATATTTTGGAAAATGTGAACAAAATTTGGAAGTTCATAGATTAAAAAAGAGTTCCCGAACAAGAAAGAAAAAGCTGGCCTATTAAAAAATGTTCACGGATTCAAAAAAGTTCACAAACTTCACCAAAGTTCATTGAATTTCAAAAAAAGTTCACTAATGTTAAAAGGTTCATCAGTTTTGAAAAAAGGAAGTTCATGATTTCAAAACAAATTCATCGAAATAAAAGAAAAGTTCGCCAAATTTGAAAAAAAATAGTTCATTGCTTTTTAAAAAAGTCCATCAATTTTGGAAGAAGTTCATCGATTTTGAAAACATCAAATTTTAGAGGAGTTCATCAATTTTGAAAAAAGTTCATAAATTTTGAAAAAAAGTTCATCAGTTTTCATAATAAGTACACGAATTTAAAAAGAGTTCAACCATTTTGAAAAAAGATCATCAATTTTGAAAAAGGAGTTCAAGAAATTGAAAAAAGTTTGCGCATTTATCAAAAGAAAATCAGAAAAGCAAAGGAAAAAAGGAATAAAATCGTTCCAAAAAAGAGAAAAAAGGAACAAGAAAAAATAAAAATAAAAATAAAAAATAAGAAGAAAAAAGTAAAGAAGATGTACACAAACACATGAAATAAGGGTGGTCGGTTGGTTACTGTGGCATACATGAACATGACGTCGCGCCCATTAGCGTGTACTTTGGAAATGGGCGCCTGAAGCGTCCCTGCACTAGGCCAGCCCATGTAGGCTTTTTTGTTCCCTATGTTTTAACCCACAAAAAAAATACACGAGTTGGTCGCGATTCGAACCGGGGACCTCCCTCATCGATACATGTTGGTGTAACCACCCTGCTACATGTAAACTACTTTGGGATTCCCCCAAAGATGAGGGGTGAAGGAGTACAATTGAGATAAGCATTTCCCCAAGTGAGAACCAAGGTTATCGAACCAATAGGAGAACCAAGCAAATCACCTAAGCAGCACCTACACACACAAAAGCAAATACTTGCACCCAACATGGGCAAGAGGGTTGTCAGTCCCCTTGAACTCGTTACTTGCAAGGATTAATTCTCATAGTGAGAGATAGATAAATTACAAAGGAAAATCAGAGTAAATAAATTGCAGCAAAGTATTTTTGGATTTTTAGCAATATGATAAAAGTAGACCCCGGGGCCATACTTTTAACTAGAAGCTTCTCTCTCGAACACATAGCATATGGTGGGTAAACAAATTACTATTGGGCAATTGATAGAATATGGCATAGTTAGGACGTATTCATGACAATGGTCATTTATATAGGCATCACGTCCGAGACAAGTAAAACGACTCCTGCCTACATCTACTACTATTACTCCACCAATCGATCACTATCTAGCACGCATCTATGGTATTAAGTTCATGAAAAACGGAGTAATGCCTTAAGCAAGAAGACATGATGTAGACAAAGTAACCCAATCAATATGAATAAAACCTGTCGTTTTACCCTTAGTGGCAACAATACAAATATGTGTCTTGTCCCCTTCATCACTAGGATATAGAGCACCACAGGATTGAACTCATTACAAAGTACCTCTCCCACTGAAGATAAACCAATCTCATTGGCCAAACCAAATGGATAGATTGGAGAAAAATATAAAGCTATAACAATCATGCATAATAAAGTTACGAAAAAACTCTATTACTTTCAATGAATATTCCAATCATAAACCCACAATTCATCAGATCCCAACAAACACACCACAAAGAAGATTACATTGGATATAACTCCAAGAAGATCGGGGAGAAGATGGTAATGGAGATCAAAGAGAGAGAAAAGGCCATCTAGCTACTAGCTATGGACCCATAGGTCTGTGGTGAACTACTGACTCATCATCGAAAGGAAATAAGGATGATGTAGAAGCCCTCTTGATGAATTCCCCCTCCGGCAGAGTACTGGAAAAGGCCTCTAGATGGGATCGCAGAAGAACAGAAGCTTGCGGCGACAAAAAAAATGTTTTGGGTAGCTCTTTATTGGTTTGGGAATATTTGGGAATTTATAGTTGGAATTAGGTCAAATGGAGCTACGAGGGGCCCACGAGGAAAGGGGC